>NC_060268.1:94058966-94232306 GCF_021613505.1 Equus quagga
GGCGGGGCCACGGCGCTCGGACAGCCCCGCCCCCTGCCGCCGCCCCCCGCCTCCCGCGCGGCCCTTACGTAACCGCGGGCCGGGGCCCGGAGCGGGGGGCGCGGCCGCCTGCGCGCAGCCCCTGCCTTGCCACCCGGCGGCCGCGCGCCCCGGGCCCCCCGCGGGGCTTGGCGCAGCGTCGCGCGCGAGCGTGCCGGTCGCGGCTGGAAGGGACTTGGGGACCACCCCTAGTTTGCAGACGGGGGCACCGAGGCCGCGGGAGGGGAAATGATTTGCCCAAGGTCGCACGTTCAGAGCGGAGGTCGAGCGTGCAGGCTCTGAGATGCGCAGGGCGCTGCCGCCCCTCGAGGCCCTCCTGCATCCGCCTCCCCAGGGCCAGGATTTCGGAAGCCAGCGTGGCGTGGAGGATCTTATGCTCGCAGCAGGTGCTCCGGGCTCTTCCCCTGGGTGAAGACGGGACGGGGGCTACCCGCTAGAGGGTGGTTGCTTCGAAGGAGGCTTCATCAAGCTTGGCCGTATTCTTAGAGCAAAGGAAATTGAGATGGCAAAAGTGGAACTTAAGGGCAAGCGGCATCTCCATCCCCTTTCCACCTCTCAGGTCCTGATTCCCTACCAAAGGCTGGCCTTGCGACTAACCTGACCTCCACGCCCCCTCTGCGCCTCCCACAGTATCAGCGTTTGCTGAGAACACACTAACTGCATGAGCCTGGCCTCTCAGGACAGTAAAAAGCCAAGAACAGCAGACGGAGCAGGGCCACCGCCCCAACCCTACCCGTATCCCTTCCGGAACCACAACTTCACTTGCTAAGCCCCAGTCTTCTCACGGGGGTACCCACCTTCTTCTAATCCGTGCTTCACACTGTGGTCAGGAATTTTCTCAATTACAAGTCTGATCCTATCACTCTTCTTAAAATCCTTCAGTAGCTTCCTTCCCGCTGTCCTTGGGATGAGGACCAAGTTACTGAACACGCCTACAAGGACGTAACCCATTGCACCTCCACTACCTTCTCCAGCCTTTTGTCCTCCTCTCATTCTCTCCCTTGCTTTTGGCACTCTAACCAATTGGCCATCCTTTCTGCCCCAGGACCTTTGCACATGCCGTTCTCTCATTCTGGGAAGATTTTCTCCACATTCTGGGAAGATTTTCTCCTCTTCTGTCTCCATTACCCCGACTCCCTTGTCAAGTCAATTCCTACTCATTCTTCAGATTTCAAACTGTCATTTCTTTGTGGAAGCTTTACCTAACACCCCAGAAGAGACTGTGAACTTCTGTACTTTTGCTTCATTGCACTTATCATTTGTATTATATAGTTGTAAAACTATTGATTTAATGTCTGTCTCCTAGGCACATCTGCAAACTCAATGAAGTCATGTCTTTTTGCTCATCATTGTATCTCCAGTGCCTAGAACTGGGCCTGAAAGTCATCTGTAAATATTTGTTGAATGAATAAGTGAATAGGCTGGGCCACAGATGCACAAAATTGGCCAGAGTCTGTAAGCACAGGTGAGTCTGTTTAGAGCCAGGACCTGATAAGCACTTGGTCCTAGAGGAAATTTATCTGTCACAAGCTGAATTCCAAAGATGGAGGTCTGGGGTGGGGTTCCCTAGCCGTGTCAAAGAGAGAAGTCAGCAGAGAGGAAATAAATGGCAGGAGCCGGCTCGGCTGGAGTAGGGGTAGCAGAAAACAGACTCACAGTGCATGGGGCCAAGTAACGCCCCAAACCCCAAAGGGAGTTTCCTTCGTTCCGCTGATGGAAAGGGCACACCCGCGTCACCTCGCGGAGATGCAGCGGGGCCAGGCAGGTGGGGCCGGTGAATCACCTGGGCTGCTTCACACAGTCAGCAGGAAGCGGGGCAATGCTGCAAGTGTGGGCCCACTCAAAGTCAAGGCTCCAGAAGGAAGCGACTGTTGCTCTGGGTAAAGGCTCTCGCCCCAGGGAGAGGAGTGGAAAGGGTGGATCAGAAAGATTTTGAAATGGATGCCCCTCCTGTCCTCCAACTTCGGGCTGCCACCCTGTGGGGAGTGGCCTCCGCTCCTCTCCCTCCACCCCAGCTCCAGGCCCAGGTCAGGTCCTGCGTGTCAGGAGCTCTCCCAGACACCCAGAGCCTCCTCTGAGCTTCCTGGGTAGTCCTAGCTGGCAGGTCATCATCCTAGAGTCTTCCCTGGAGAGAGTCTAATGTCTCTATCAGTGCCTCCCCCGTCGAAGCCAATACAGTCACCCTTTTTCTGTGGGACTTTCCATCAACATGGTCTCCGGGGCCTCAGCTGTAAAGGGACATGATTGGTGACGTCTCTACTTTCAAGAGGCCTGAAATGAAGGGGAGAGAGATTCCGTGCTGCTGGGGGCTGGGGCAAGGCCAAGAAGGGTCTTTCTAGATCAAGAGCCTTGAGTATCCTTTTAGGCTGAGCAAGAGGAGCCAGCGAGGGGGATGAGACTGGAGGTGTGAGAAAGGGGGGGGGGGTCCTGGGGAAAGCGGGAAAGCTTGGGATCCAGGCCCAGGTGCAGGGGTTAGCCTTGGAGCAGGGAGGAGGGCCCAGAGGGGAAGGTTGAGGGAACACTGTCTGGGGGGCGACTTTTTCTGAAGGAAGCAATGACACCTACTGACGACGCATGAGAGGGAGGAGTGGGGCAGAAGCCAATGTTGACAACAGCCCTGAGAAAATTAAAAGTGGTGTTCAGAGAGATCCAGACTTGGGAACAAGCAGGGCAGAGGTGCCCCAGGAGTCTGGGAGGCCAGACCTGGACCAGCACAAGCTCGGGGACCAGAATTCCTGCCATTCTGTCTTGGCAGCAGAGCCTCCCAGAATCTGACCAGGCGTGGACAGTGGGTCTGAGGAAGCTTCTGCACTCCAACCGGGGCAGATCAGATAACCGTGGGTGGCTCACCAGAGAGCTGTATAAGCTTGAGCAACTAAGGAAACAGGGAGCAGGTTCACATGTGCCCTTCCTCTGTATCGTCAACTAGTTCTCCCAAGCATCCGGGGTGGACAAGTGCTGTGCAGCCCCTGTGCCTAAGAGGGTAACACTCCACGTCTCTGACTTCCCATCTCTCAAAGTCTAGCACCTGGAGAAATGGCTGGCCTTAGTCCGGGGCAGGGAAAATACAAATGAGCCTAGAGCATCTTGTAGTACTAGAAAGCAAGGAAGGGCTCAAAACAACAAAAGGATGGGGGCATGTGAAAGGGACACCGGAGACAACTGTAAGAGTTTCCAATGGCCAAAGCTGGAACAATTTGAACGACAAAATCAATAACATTGCACAGGATTATAATGCAAGACATAAAATAAACACACATGAGTCCTTACTGATATAAATGATTAAATGAGTACATGGAGAAGAGACGGATCTTCCCCACAGAGGAATTGCACATGATGTATGTAGACATCTTCCCCACAGAGGAATTGCAAATGATGTATGTAGACACGGCCCACTCCAGGAGGTGGAGTTTAACCCCTTCATTCCCCCACCTCCATGAGAGGAGGCCAATCTCAGTGTCGCAGCGATTTGCTTCTAAAGAATAGAGCATGGAAAGGGACAAACAGTAACTTGACAGTGGAGAAACCTGGCAGACGCCACCTTGACTGAGTGATGCAGGTTAGCATCACCGTGAGGAGCTGGGGTGACATCACGGACCCTCTCCCAGCACGTGATGAGAAGTGTGCTTCACCTGTGTGATATTTTGTCCCTAAACCCATAACCCCAGTGTAATCAGGAGAAACACAGACAAATCCACGCTGAGGAACATTCTACAAAATCCCTGACCGGTACTCCTCCAAACTGTCAAGGTCACGAAAACAAGGAGAGACTGAGAAATGGTCTCAGACAGAGGAGACAAAGGAGACACGAGGACTAAATTCATGTGGGATCCTGGATTCGATCCTGGAGGAGAAAGAGGAAAGTCTGGTGGAATCCAGATAGCGTCTGGAGCTCGGTTAGTGGCAACGTACCAGCGTTGATTCCTTCCCACGCCACGTGTTCCCTGTGATGTCAGATGTTAACAGTGGGGGAGACTGAGTGTGGGGTATGGGAGAGCTCTCTGTATTTTCTTTGCAACTCTTCTGTAAATCTAAAATTGGTCCAAAATAAAAAGTTTATTAAAAGAGAAAGTAGCCTTGAGCATCTCCTGTATACTACACCCTCCGAGCGATCTGGCCATTGGCCACGCCGGAAAGGTAAGCATTGCGGAAGGCTAAGAGCAGCTCTTCAGGTGAGCCCTGGGACTTGAAACTGTTGGCATAATTCCAAAAGCGAGCCATCAAAATCCATGCTTTTCAATTTTTTTAACTGCAACCCACAGGAAGAAATATGTTTTACACTGCAACCCAGCACAGACTTCAACTACATAGCTGTAGTTACAGCCATATACAAGGGAAACAGAAGTTAGATATATTAGTGAAAGTTATGCAAAACAATTCTTATCCCCTCACCTGCAAAGCATGCAGACATTTTCTGTCCTGTTCTATTTTTAAAAGCAGTGCTGCACTGCACAGCCCACTAAGTTGATTTCAAAACCTGTAATCTATATGTTTTTCTTTCAGTAGCAAGATGAGGCTCACCACGTACATGCAGAATGTTATTATTAGTGTGTTCGGATTTCTGATGTTGCTGATCCAGGGACCATAAAAGGTCAGTTCTCTCAACGCCATAGGAAACAAATGTCTTATTAAAGCCACTAATTAAATGGATAACGATCAGATTTTATGAAACTACTAGGTTATATTTCTGAAAACTATATAGTAACATAGAAAAATATTTATGCTTTCAACAAATACGGATCACATACTCTGCATCTCATACCGTGCTAGGCGTTACGGGTAAGGTGCTCAGCAAAAGAGACACGGTTCTTCCATCATGGATCTGTAGGATTGGGTGAAAGATATTAATCAAATGATCACACAAATACATAATTACAGACTGTGATCCGTGTGAATAAAAGGAACGTAAATTAGGTTGGGAGAGGTGGTCAGGAATGGTCTCTCTGAAGAGCCGTTTAAGAAGAGGTCTCAAGAACAAAGAGGCTCCAGCCAGGGACGGTGCAGAGGGAAGAGGTCCCAGGCAGAGGACACTGTGCAGAGGCCTTGAGGGATACAGGGCAGGGCAGTGTTGAGGAGCTGGAGGAAAGGTGAGCCTGGTGGGAATACATGAGCTTAGCAAGGCCTGAGATATGGTGGGAGAGCTACGCAGAGCCCTGCAGCCGGGTTAAGAATTGGGGATTTATCCAAATGCACCGACAGGCTGGGGAATGCCATGATCTGGTTTATATTTTTAAAAGATCACTCTGGCTTCTGGAAGGAGGAGAGATAAGAAAGGGAGAAGAGGGGTTGGCCCGGTGGCGCGGCAGTTAAGTTCGCACGTTCCACTTTGGTGGCCTGGGGTTCACTGGTTCAGATCCCGAGTGCGGACATGGCACCGCTTGGCAAGCCATGCTGTGGTAGGCATCCCACATATAAAGTAGAGGAAGATGGGCATGGATGTTAGCTCAGGGCCAGTCTTCCTCAGCAAAAAGAGGAGGATTAGCAGCAAATGTTAGCTCAGGGCTAAACTTCCTCAAAAAAAAAAAAAAAAGAAAGAAAGAAAGAAAGAAAAGGAGAAGAATAAATGTAAGGAGACCAGTTAAGAGGCTCTAGCAGAAGCCCAGAGCAGAGACAATGTTAGAGATGATGGCTCGAGATATATACTGGAGAAACACTCACCAGGACGTGGTGATGGACTGAACATGTATTATGATATAAAGTTAAGTTCAGAGAGTAATCCACGTTATAGCTGTACTTTGAGTATAATTATGTAAAAACTCTTAGTATGTGGGGACAAGGCCTGGAAGCATAGAAAGTGAAAAGTTTGATTTGCTGGGACTGCAGGAGGAATATAGGATAAAAGCACAAACGCTGGAGTCGGACAGACCTGGGCTACGTCTCAGCTCTGCTGTTGACTATCTCTGTGACCTGGGGCAAGTTTCTTAACCTCTCTGAGCCTCAGTTCTCTCATCTGTAAAATGGGCATCCCTCACAGGACTGTTAAGAAGATTAAGTGAGATAATACATCTAAAGTGCCCAGCTCAGCCCCAGGTATAGTACCTTCTCAATACTACAAGTATTATTATTATTCTCACTGGCTATGATGGTGGAACTGGGGTGAAATTTCCATTCTTTATTGTGACTGAATTAATACTATTATGATGGAATTTATATAGTCAACATCTTAAAACTCAGTAGTGTTGGTGTGAGTATTCTGGAACTATATGGAAAGAGCCATCTGCTCTCTACTGGGTAACACTTTGCTAACCTGTGTCTGAAGCTCTCCACAGTGTCGGGATTCCTCTGCAGGGCACCTGAGGGTCAGAGAAGACTATGGGGCATCTCTTTAAGATGAAGCCAGATCAGCATGGGACCACCAGCCCCAGCCCCTTCTGTTTCCAATCTAGCAGAGGATCTGCCCTTAGAAAGGGAAGCTGTAAAGCATTTCCAACAGTCCCTACCGTCCTCTACTCTTCCCATCCAGGGCTTCCTGAAGTCTGTCCTAGATGCCTCTGGGGATTCTGACAACATTCCTTCATCCATTTAACCTTAACTGAGCCAGTCTGTGTTCTCAAACAACCCAATAAGCAAAATATAATGCAACCAAGGCATGAATAAAATTCCATGAGATACTGACTCTGCCTGGGGAAGGCGTCAAAAGGGGGATATCTCAGCTGGATCTTAAATGACATATGGGAGAGAAGGCCACTTTCGGCAAATAGACCAGCACTTGCTAAGGCATGGGGCATCAAAAGGCTTGACTCAAGTGGGGAATGACAGGGAGTGTCCACGCGGTTGCTCAATAGTGTGTGGCGGGAAGTGCCAGTCATGAGAGGTAAGTTGGGACCCCATCGTGGAAGACCTCAAGGGCATGTTGAGGAGTTTGGACTTGATCCTGAGGGCCACAGGAGCGAGTGGAAGTTGTGAAGAGGATGGCAGGATCTAATTTTCATCTTAGATCCTCTGGCAGGAGTAGGGAATGGTGGAGAGGCAGAGGCTGGAGGCAGGAGAAGTTCGTTAGGAGGGTCTGAGTGAGACAGGTTTCAGCCAAGGCCAGGGAAGGAGAGGAGGTGATCAGCCTCCAGGAGGGAGGGGAGCCTGAAGTAAGACGGGGAGCCAGGGAGGTCCTGTGATGCAGGGTCCTGGGAAGCTGCAGGTGCTGGGCAGAAGGATCAGTCATCAACAACCCAGCAACCTTGAGGAGAGGCTGGACCTCACTGGCTGCCTCCCAGCAGAATTCAACTCTAAGAGGCAAAACTGGAAATGACCATATGGGCAGGCTAGCCAGCGGCAAGTGTCCCCGGGAGCATCCAGGTTATGCTGCTCTGCTGCCTGGAGCTAGGACGCTGTCACTTTTACTGCTCCTTTTGGAAGTGTCAGCAGGTGAGTCTCCTCTATTAGACGGTGATCTTTAAGGGCAGGGTCCCTCCCTGGGTTTTCCTTGCTCTGTTAGGGCTCCATCCTCACACAAGCACTTTTCTTGGCTCTTGGCTCACATTCATATCTAGCAAGAGATGAGCAAATTCCCAAACAATTCACACCAAAGTCCCAGAATCCAGTTGCTCTGTGTCTCACTGGCCTGCCTTGGGGTTCGGGTCCATCCCTGAGCCAATTTCTGTGGCCAGGAGGATGGAATGCCTTAGTGAATGGCTTAGTTTGGGTCACATGCAGCCCTGGAGTGAGGTATGGGGGCACCTTCTTGCAGAGGACCATGGACTGGAAGTAGGACTGGAGCAGACACCCAGAGGAAGATCATGGGCTGGGAAAGTCAAAGTAAATGGATACAGGGTGGTGGCCAAAAGGTAATAGATGCCCAGCATAAGTACATAGTTCTATTGTGCTGCAGTGCCCGGTACAGCGTAGATGGATGAATTGTTGGATGGAAGATGGTTCGGGACCTAGTAGAGTCATTCCAAGGTAAGCTATTCCTGGAGAAAAACTTGAAAGGGCAGGTGTGGAGAGCTGGAGAGTGGGCACAGTTCTGAGAACCTAAGGCAGAGAGAGTGGGAATAGATGCTTTAAACCAGTCACTCTCAACCCTGGCTGAAGATTAAAATCACCTAGAGAGCCTCGACAAGATGCCACGGCCAGGGCCCCACCTCCAGAGAGAATGATTTAATTGGTCTGGGTGATGCCCAGACATCAGTAATCCTTTAAACTCCCCAGGTGATTCCAGTGTTCTGCCAAGGCTGAGAACCACTGCTCCAAGCCTTATGGTGCTCAAAGAGAAGTAGATATGAGCCCCAGAGGCCCGGGAGTTTGGGAACCGGTAGGAACAAAAAGGAACAAACAAACCCTAGTTCACTGGCTGGGTTTTCTTGAGACTTAGGGCTCTGGAGCGGAACCAGGAAACCCAAGGAATTTGCGGGGCCAAGGAGGTGCAGCGCCTCGTCTGAGCACAGGGCAGAAGCTATTCACCCTAAAGGCTGGTGGCTCTCTCTGAGAGGGGCTGGAGTTATACAGGTCAGTTGCCTCTGAACCACAGTAGCAGAAAGCTGGGCACCTGTTTGCACATCTGGAGTAGCTGGGACGGGGCAGGCTCAGACAGGTGAGGTGAGATTCCAGAGCCGTGACTGAGGAAGACCCAACAAGACTGGGATGAGTTAAGAAGATGGTAGAGCCCTGTGTAGCACTCCAGCTGGAGACGCTGAGCAGATGGTGATGCCTCTTAAGGACATATGGAATCCTGAGGGAGGGGACCAGCAGCGAACCAGAGAGGAGAGAGGATGAGTGCCATTCTGGACAAGCTGAGACGCAGGAACCTGAGGAACACACAAGAGGAGCATCCAGTGGGCAGGTAGATATAGCGGGTATAGAGCTTGGAAGGAAGACGTGGGAGCCATCGGCAAGACAGTATCAGAACTCAGGAAGAGCAGGTTGAAGGAGCAGAGGTAGAAGGCATAGATGGACTCACCAGGGGAGGAGAGGGAGCCTGTGAGGACCAAAGTGTGGCCGTTAGCACCCAGGGGCCATCCTGTTCTACACATGGATCAACCTCCTTTCGGCTTGATCCAGCTGAATCAAATATCTTCTTTTTAAAAAAAATGAAATAACTCTTTACCAGCAAACTAAGAGCAAAACAAAAACAAACAAAAAGCAAATAATGCAAAATAGAAACAAGTGGGTTTTCAGTTCATTTCAATGTAGCAAATATTTACTGAACGCCTACTACGTGCCAGACTAGCCCCAGATGGCTCAGCTGGCATGGACCGCTTATCAGACACAGCCCCACTCCTACTCTCTTTCCAGCCCCATCTGGGAGGCCACAGTGGCCTCCTGGTTCTTAGGATCTTTGCCTCCCATGAAGCTCAGTTCATCTACCAGTTGTTCTAAGAGAGGTCCCCCTGCAAATCTGGGGTCCTCATGGCAGGTGATACCTTTCCTGAAAGCCACCTGTTTCACATCAGCTGCCCCGTGGGTTTTTGGCTCTCTCTGTTCCACAAAGCCCTTGCCTATGCTGGGCTCTCCAGTAAGAGCTGGCTTCTGCTCCAAGGCCCACCTCCAGCTCTTTTCCAGCTCCTGTGCAGGGCAGAGATGCATGATCTGGCAGTCGGCCCAGAAATGAGTACACCTTTTCTGGCTATATCTGGCCATCTCCAATACTTGCCCCTTTCTGTAAGTTCAGAGTCATAATACCAGAATAGTTAGCAGAAAATCCCTTTGAATCAAGATAATACCTCAAAGCAAGAGGCCAGTGGATCCCTCACAGTCACCAACCGCTCACAAGAGACTTCTCCTTTCACCCTTTTCTTTGCCATTCCTCATCCCCTCGTTCCCCCAGCAAACACTTCCCTCACCCAGGTTGGTAGTTGAGGGCTGCGTCTTCAACGGACCCTTCCCTTTAGAAATTTGCTTTTTATTAGACACGATCTATTGTTCTCTTTGCACACACCATCTCTTTTATTTGCATAATTCTCCAATCTACCAATTCTTTACCTCCTTGTAAACCACTACAAAGCTGTCTGAGCGTCTGGTCTGCTTTACTCAACTACCCTTTTAAATTCATGTGCTTTTTTATATTTGCTGGTTTATCACTTTGTAAATGTCTTCCTCAGTTGGTTTTCGGGTACATTGTCTCCCAAACATGTTATTTTTTTCTAATTGTAGTAAAATATACATAACATAAAATTTACCATTTTAATCATTTTTAAGTATATGGTTCAGTGGAATTAAGTGCAGTCATGTGCCACATAAGATTTCGGTCAGCAGCAAACCACATATATGACAGTGGTCCCATAAGATTAGTACCATCTGGCTTAGGTGTATGGAGGGCTGTAGCAACAACATTTGTGTAAGTGCACCTTATGATGTCCGCACAACGAAACTGCCTAACGACACATTTCTCAGAACACATGCCCGTTGTTAGGAAATGCATGACTGGACACTCACATTGTTATGCAACCATCACCACTATCCCTCTCCAGACCTTTTTGTTATCCCTAATCTGGACGAGTTTTTCAATGCCTAGAAAGTATGGACATGTTCAACTTACTTTTTTCCCTAGCTCTGCGCATAGTATGTGCTCCATAAATAATCTTGGCTAATTAGAGCAGAGAAGAGGTTTATTAGAAAAGGCACCAAATGGGCACCCACAGCCCACCAGGCCGCCTCTTCTAAGATTACTTCTCATTAGAACAAGAAGGGGAAGGCTGACCCAAGAAAAGGGAGAAAACAAATATACACGTACTCTAGCTGGGGCCCCACATCAGGCTACGAGCTGGCCTTGACTACAGTCTAGGAGTCTGAGGCCCCTGAAGAAGGCCCCTGTCATTTCTTCTGAGAGGACATGAGACCCTCATGGAGTCCCAAGTCGGGCCAAGAAAAAAACAGACAGGAAACAAAAGGACTTGGAGGAATGGACTGCCCATTGCCACAAAGACACCTTGAACAACCACAGCAGTGTTTCCCAAACTTGCCTCATCGTATTGATCACTCAGGGCGTTTATTAAACAGACCAGTTCAGTACTTCTGGGGTGGAGTACGGGAATCCACATGTTTAATAAGTGCCTGGAGTGATTCTTACGAAAGGCAAATTTGGGAAAGAATAAACTAGCCCGTTCCATCAGCAAGGTGGGGCAAACCTAGCCTCCTGGGGCTGTGCAGACAGAGGCTCCCGGCCAGACTGACTTCATGCTCCCAGTGTTAGCGCCACAAACACACGTTCTTTTACACGCCACACAAGAGAGAGAGACCAAAATAAAAACTGGAACGCCAGGCTTATGACAAGGAATGGGTTTATTGAAAGGCAGCCAGATGAAGAGATGGGGGTTCGTGAGAACTCAGATCCACTTCCCGGAAGGGAAAAAGGCAGGGGTTTTTATTTGAGGTTTTAGGTAGGGAGGGGGAGCCTGTGGCCTTGCTGGTGGCGCTTTCCCACCCGCCTGTGTTTGGGCTTGTGAGGGTGCTTACAGCAGGGGGATGGTGAGATGAGGGAACCTGCAGGTGGGTGTCCTTGGCTGTCAGCCTCCCTGGTGGACGGTGGATTCTGGCACCAGGAAGGCAAGGAGTTGGGACCTGGGAAGCTTCAGCTTCCTGATATTCTCTCCACATCAGTTTCTCAGTGATAAACTGCAAAGGAGCAGTAATTAGCCAACACTTCAGTGTGAGCCCAGCGTGAGGCCACCTGGGCTCTAACGATTTGTAACTTCTATTTGCCCTGTGGAGCTCAGGGATAGGAAGGTTTTAAAACCCAATATTTACATAGGAATCTAACTTGAAGAAGCGGGGAAAAGGGACGGTGCTTTTGGTTTTAGTCCCATATATGCTGGGTTCAATGTTGGGGAACCAATATCAGGGCCAGCGTCACCGGGAGCTAGTCAGACCCTTGGGCTGCTTTCTGGAACCCTCCCAGGCCTAGTGGGCCCCGAGACTCCTGTGGGCCTGCTGCCTCTGCACATTTGGCCCCTCTTCCTTCAACATCCTTCACGCAGGGCCCGTGCACACACAGCCTCTGACTTCTGCCTCTACTGCTGAAGGCCTTGGATGATCCCAAGTCCTGGCAGCCCTGTCCCCTGGCTCGGTCCCCTGGCTGAGGGATGACAGTGAGGTGCAGTCCTAATTTAGAACAAAAGAGCTAGGTATTCGTTGGCCAGGTATTAATTAGGGAATGACTATAGATGGCTGGTGACATCATCTTCTACCTTTAGATCCAGCTGGGTCATTGTATGGAAACAAGTCAGGAAGTTTGTATCTATCGAATCTGAGGACACTGTTTACAGAGGGAGACACTGGATACCAGCTCTGAAATTTCACCTTGGGGCCCTTCTGGCACAAGCCTGCCATGTGGAGCTGGGAGGCTCATTCACATTCAGGTTGCTCCAGGCCTCCCACCGCCCCCCTGCGCCTACAGACAGCGCAACCACCCCAGAGTACAATGGCTCAGGGGGTGATGGCAAGACAGGCTAGACATTCAGCAGTCTTTTAATAAAGCCAGTTAGGCTTTTTAAATTAAAATGCAATTTTTTTAAAAGATTGGCCCTGAGCTAACATCTGTTGCCAATCTTTTTTTTTTTTTCTCCTTCTTCTTCTTCTCCCCAAAGCAGCAGTACATAGTTGTATATTCCAGTTGTAGGTCCTTCTGGTTGTGTTACGTGGGACGCTGCCTCAGCGTGGCCCGATGAGTGGTGCCATGTCCACACTCAGCATCAGAACTGGCAAAACCTGGGCTGCTGAAGTGGCGTGCATGAACTTACCCACTTGGCCTTGGGGCTGGCCCCACTAAAGGCAATTTCTGAAATAGCTCCTTGTTTATCTTTACTCCAGAAAGTTTACATAAAGCAGTGTTTCCATGGAATGTCAACAGGTGTTATATAGCAGGGAAAGTTTCCATACTCCACAGGTTTGGGAAATAGTGGGCTAAACGAAGTGAAATAGGTTTCTTTACTGGTCTGTTTTTTTTTTTAAGAAACTTTAATATGTCCATTAGACTTAAGAAACTTTAAGAAATGAGTACAATGTACTGTATTTTCTAAATTAAAAGAATTTGTTAACAACAAAGCCTTAAGTAGTTTTTCAGAGCACACATTTTGGAAATGCTGAAATAAAGGATACTGTTACCCAGAGCCTGCTCGAACTATAAGAAACAAGCAGTTGCTCTTGTGATTGCTCACAGGGCAATGTCGCCTCCCTCTGAGGTAGGTTCCCTTCGCAGGGTCATGAGGTAGAGCAGAGCGGTTCAGTGAGCGGCTGTCTGGAGTCTCGCCTGGGCTCCCCCACTTGTTAGCCTCGGGCATGTTATCTCACTTCCCTGTGCCTCAGGTTCCCCATCTGTAAAATGGGCAACACTGGTACCGCCTCTCGAAGGCTGTGGTGAGGGTTAGATAAAGCACACATTGAGCTATTATTATTAAGCACCAGAGGCATCTCTGGAAGGAGGGTGGGTCCTCCAGCCCACCTCTGGGCTTGGTTTTCCATTAGACAACCAGCGGTCACTTAGAGGGTGTAGCACACTTGGCACTGGGCGTGGAGCAGAACCGAGGGGCGCATGAAAGGAGTAAGAATAGACTGAAGAGAGCCGTTGTGCCAAAGCTCAGAGCGTCTGGGAGGCAATACGGAGGCACAGGCAGGGCAGTGGGCACAGGATGAAGAGAAGGGGGCATTAAAAGGTGGAGAAAGAGGGAAAGAAAAGAATCAGGTCAACCTTGTAGCAGGTTATAGAGAAATACGTACTTATGTGGGTCAGTAAATGCATTATAAACACAAAAAAGGGAAAACAGGTAGAGGAGGAAGCAAAAAGCGTCAAAACCTCACAATTTCTCTTAAGACAGCATTACCTGTAACCTGTGATGCCCTTGAGAACCCCATCACTGCCTGAATCTCTGTGATATTTGTCTGGACAATATGGAAAAGTGAATTCTACTAAGAAGCCTCCAGAGGGTGAAGGATGTATGAAACAAAGACGCAGAAAAGAGAAGATACTAAAAGCCGAGAGAGTGTGGAGAGGTTCTTGCTGGTGAGTTCCGGGGCTAACCTGGGGCCTCTCAAATTAGGATTGCAATCAACTCACGGGCACTTCATGACTGACATCTACTGCCACACACCAGTGTGGGCCACAGCAGGCAAAGGACTTCCTCAGAGACTCTTCAGGGAACATCTGAGTAGAAATGGAACTTTAATAGTATCTTGTCCAACTTTAGTCATCTTCGGATAAGGAACTTTAACTTCCTTAAGATCTCATTATGTCTACGGATGAACTCAACAGGTCAATTCTGGGAAACGTAGCTTGATCTCTTAAAACCACAAAGCAACAAGTCAACTCTAAGAAGGAGATTCATGAGGCAATCTGGGAAACTGGAAGACTGTTCTTGATGACATTAAGAAACAAGTTTTTTTAGGGATGATAATGTGTTGTAAACAAGTTTTCAAAAAAAAGAGTCCTTAGCTTTTAGAGATGCACAGTGAAATATCCACAGTTTGCTTGAAAATAATGCAGCAGGAGTAGGGGACCCATAGATCAGGGTATCAACAGAGTTAGGCTGGGTGTGAGCTGCTCATTGTTGAAGCCGGCTGGTAGGTAACTGGAGTTCATGATACTGTTCTGTTTGTGTGTAAGTTTGGGATTTTCCATTAAAAACTCCATGAAGCATACACATCTCATTGCACAGACAAGCCATCTAATGTAAATCTCTAAGTATAATAAGCATTTTATTCATTCATTCAAAAAAATACATATATATTAAATTACGGTAAAACTCACATAACATAAAATTTGCTATTTTAACTATTTTAAAGTGTACAATTCATGGGGCTGGCCCCGTGGCCGAGTGGTTAAGTTCGCGTGCTCCACTGCAGGCGGCCCAGTGTTTCGTTGGTTCGAATCCTGGGCGCGGACATGGCACTGCTCATCAGACCATGCTGAGGCGGCGTCCCACATGCCACAACTAGAAGGACCCACAAGGAAGAATATACAACTATGTACCGGGGGGGGGCTTTGGGGAGAAAAAACGAAAAAATAAATAAATAAAAGAAAAATCTTTAAAGTGTACAATTCAGTGACGTTTTGTACATTCACAATAAAAATATTCTGGAATTGGATAGTGGTGATGGTACACATCTGTGGCCAATCTTTGTTTTTTTTTCCTCCCCCAAGCCCCAGCACATAGCTGTATATTCTAGTTGTAAGTCATTCCAGTTCTTCTATGTGGGATGCCGCCACAACATGGCCTGATGAGTAGGGTGTAGGTCCATGCCCAAGATCCAAAACAATGAACCCCGGGCTGCCGAAGCACAGTGCTCGAACTAAACCACTTGGCCATGGGGTCGGCCCCCTAAATTTTATTTATCTTTTTATCACTAAAGTATCCAACAGGGTTTAAAATTCAAAAGGCACAAAAGGGTTTGGAGCGACGTTTCCCTCCCATCTCTCTTCCCCCAGCACACAGGCCTTTCAGAGGCATCTGGTTTCTTACGACATATCCTTCTAGATGGGAAAAATTCCTTTCCTCCTGCTTCACTCCAACAGCAGCGTTCTATACACACTGTTCCGCACTTGGCCTTTCTGCACTTATCTTGGGGTTCCCTCTATAACAGAACAGAAGGAGCTCCCTCCCTCTCTTTACAGCTGCATAGTATTCCATTATTTCAGACTGCCTCCCACACTATGGTAAGTGCTTTGTGGTTACAGAATGAATAAAATATGGTCTTTCTCCCAGGCAGCTCAGCGTCTAAAAAGTACTTTCTTTTGAGAAGGGGAGAAAAAAAGACAAACTAAACGCTTCAGCTTCAAGGTGGATCAGAATCTCAGCTGTCTTCACAGTTGAGCCCTTGGAAGAGAAAAGAGAGATCTCCAACGAAGGTTCTGAGAAATCCTGGGAGACAAGCTGGGCATCACCAGCAAAGGTGACAGCAACTGCTGCGTCTCTTCCACATTCCTCTCTAAGACGGAAATGATCACATCACTTGTTTCCTCTCTTCCTTCTTTTCAGATTAGAAAAGGAATTCTCATTGGGAAATTTAGAAAGTACATGGAGGAGCAGAAATTATCTATTTTACTAGTAGCTGTGTGTAAGAATTTATAATAGCTGCTAAAAACTGCATTGCATTGATACACAATAACTTCCTAAATTACCTGCCCCTTCACTTCTGCATTTTAGAGCTCCAGGAAGCAAAGCCACGACGGATGTTTATTTTAAGGAGACAGAGAGAAATCTAAGTACATACATCAAATGAGACGGGGTAAGACAGTTGGAACCAGATACGTATATTTGAAAATTAGCTCTACAAAACTGAAACTGTACTAATGAATAATGTTAGGGAGGATGCTGGGTGAGAAAGAGAAGAATAGCAGCTGACAGTTAAGACTCAGAGATTCCAACAACTACAGGATAGTAAAAATAAAAATTAAAAACTCTGCAAATTAAAGAGAGGAGGACTCACTTCAGTAGAGTGGAACCTCTGTGCCCTTGGTAACCACAGAAGCTGCCTTCTGTACGGGAGCGTCTGCTGAACTGAGCTGAACGGGCTGTGAGATGAAGAGGGAGCTGGGACCTCTGCCAGGGAGCAGAAGAGGATTCACGTGCAGAATACTGAGGCCTGCACACGGTCAGGGCCGTACACCGTGACTGGGGGCAAAGGATCCAGCGTACAGTTGTAGCTGAAGCCACAGGAATGGATACGGTTCACATGAGGAGCAGGGAGAATGGAGAGAGGTGACAGCTAGAGTCCTGAAGAGCAGTGTCATGGCAGCCAAGAATGCTGAGCAAGACCTCCTCAACCTCAGACCAGAAATTCGTCTTGCCTGAGGCAGGGGGAGGACAGAGCTGTCAGGAGGGTTGGGGATTTTCAGGTGTCTCCAGATCAGCAGAGGACTTGAGAGGGCCCAAGAGAAGGGGAGGCCTGTTTGGGTGCCTGAGAAGAGGTCCCTAGGACCAAGGATCTTATCATCAGGGCTCTGACAAATGGACAGGACTCTTCCTTCCCTAACAATAATAATTTTCTCTGAAAACAGGCCTAATAATGCACCTTCCATTAGCATCAAGGCTAAATTGGACTCCGCTGACTCATAAGTCTTTTTATGCCTTCAGTTCTGATCCTTGCTTCCCTTACAGCTCGGGAAATGACAGCACTATTCTCTCTCCTGAAGAATCTATTTCAGGGATGGGCGGTGGACGGTCCAGAGTTGTGAGTGCTATTATTACCTGTGGCCCGGCAGAATCCTTTAGAGCATTCACTTCAAATGTAAAGGAAAAGAGAAAACCCAAAAGGAAGCAGAGAGAGATCTTCTAGATAAACCCTCTGAGATGAATTTTCTTTATAATCAAGTCGTCTGCATGGAAAAAAAAAAGTCAAACGAATGGCCACTTCATAAATCTTGCCATGTAGTGTTTGCACAGCTCCTTGTGGCTCAGAAACAGAATTGACTAAGCTAATATGTGGGGTAAAATTATCCAATTCCTGTTTGACCAAAAATGGCTAATGATAAACAAGTTTCATCCCTGGCAGAATGCAATTCAGTTCGGCAAATGTTTATTAAGCACGAACTGTGTTCTAGGGAGGCAGAGGTGGAAAGCTGAAGTCCACGGCCCCGGGTGTAACCCCAGAAAAGGGCGCCCTGGATGACCCATGGGCAGGAAACAGTTCGTTCAAGTGGAAGGTGTATTTCTCATTGGAAATTAATAAACTGGCATCTGGTTTACCGAGAGACCAGTATGTGCCCTTGGTTATATAAGCTTGGTTAGCATAAGCCAATCCTTGATAACGACAACTCTGATTTCTGGATGTTTTCAGCTGAAGCCTGGGTGCTGGATCATGCCACAGGTGCAGGTAATTAAAATCATTTTGGGAGCATAGGGGAAGCTCACATGCTCCTTCCTGCTGTCTCAACTTTCCACGGGGCGCTAGGGCATGGCTCCTGTTTCTAACACCGTGACTCCTGTCCTCCTTCTCTGAAAAATTCTGAACCAGGTGAGGGAAGAAGTGGTGGTCAGAGGCAGGAGAAGGCGGGGTGGGGGTGTGGGGAGAAAGAGGCAGAGAGAGAGATAGACACACACACAGAGGGAGATGGACAGAGGCTGCTGGGGATGCAGAACCAGCAAGGGTATCATTTCTTAACTTTGAATGCTTTTCAAATAAATTTCAGTAATTGTGGCACTGAGGGCCCCTAGCCTGGATGGCTAGCCAGCCTTATTCTGACATTTTGCTTTATTATTATTATTATTATTATTATTATTATTTTGCTGAGGAAGATTCACTCCCAGCTAACATTTGTGCCAATCTTCCGCTATTTTGTATGTGGGTCGCCACCACAGCATGGCCGCTGACGAGTGGTGTGGGTCTGTGCCTGGGAACCAAACCTGGGCCACTGAAGGGGAATGTGCTGAACTTAACCACCACGCCATGGGGCTAGCCCAACATTTCTCTTTAGATGAACTCTTACTGTGGACATTTTATTTAAAAATTCAAATAGATTTTAAAGGATTCCTAGAAATAAGATACTATGGCTCTTGCTATCAATCTCTGACTCTGCTAAAGTCAGTCCAGGTCTGGACCAGTGCCTCCAAACCCTCTCTCCACTGTGAGAGATGGGGTGGGACACGGGGTGGGGTGTGGGGGGAAACTAGCTCTTTCTGTCACAGCCATTACTAACATCATGATTGTCATCTTCCCAAGGATATCAGGAGGCCAACTACTCAAAGTTAGATGTTTGGACCCTAAGATTTTAATTACTAAATCCTGCCCTTAACATTCTCTCTGTTCTGTGGCCAGTTATCCTGGGGTTTCACTGAAGTGCCTGCCATATATTCAAGCAGATCCAGAGCTGCTTTTCTTTCTTTCTTTTCTTTTCCTTTTTTCCCTTTTCTACGTGCTTTGGACCGGGTGGCATCTCACTTTGTGTGGGCTCTCAGGAGACATCAGAGTCTGGGGACACCTCCATGTGACACAGAAGAGGCAGACACCAGGGAGCCACCCCCCCAGTGCCCCCTTCAGATCCCTTGCACTGCTTGTCTCCTGCCTCAGGGATAAACCGAACTGAAAGTAACTGTGACCCAAGTCCCAGCTGTCACTGGCACCCCGAGACTCCCAGGTCTGGCTCGAGCAGCATCTAAACGGAAGCAAATGGATCTTGGTTCAATGAATGCCACAGAACACCTGCCTTTGAATCTCCCACGACAGAGGGCTATCTTGACTAGCCTGCCGTACAACTCGTCTCTCTCAAATGACAGCTCAGATATGCTGTTCTTCACGTTCCTTGGTACCCCTTCGATGGGAAGGAGAGAGTTGAGTTCAAATCTCCCTTCCTGCTTGCTTGTGTGACCTTGGGCATGTTACCTATCATCTCTAAGCCTTGTTTGTAAAAGAAGAACATCCACCTAGGTGGGTTATTGTGAGGACAAAATGAGATAATATAGATGTGAGGCTTTGCCCAGTGCCTGGCATGTAGTAAATGCTCAATAAACAGTAGTGGTAGTAGTGTTCACATTCTGACAGCTGTTGTCACAGGACGATTGCAAAACATTTGCATCAGAACCTCTCCCTATTCAAATCAGCCAAGCCAGCGTCCTACTGTAGTCTGGAAAACGGTGAGGAAGGAGAAGGGGGACTAACACTTGTTAATCCTTATCATCTGGTGATAGAAAATAATCATCATTCTAAACTCACTTGAGAAATGAGGAAACTGAGCCTCTAACTTGCCTACAGTCCCTCAGGTTGGTCGGCATCTAAAGCCAACGCCCTTCCCACCTAAAAACGCCCAAGATCTCCGTCAGCAAAAGCCCTCTGCCCACCTGCGGGAGGGGCAGGCTCCCACCCACCACAGGGAAGACAGCCAACTCCGTCTAACTAGAACAGCTGAAATCGAAGAGGGACACGCACCTCCCCAAGTGAGCTGGGATCACAGCTCGTGTTCCAGATACGACAGGGATGACCTTACACAGGGGGTCCCGGAGGGCTCTTGGGAGAGGGGAGCAGCAAACGCCCTGTGAGCTGGCCTGAAGGGAAATGGAGCAGCCTTGGAGGCTCTCTCTAGAGAGTACTCAGCAGAATTACCAGTCTCCGTCCTCCACACCCAAAAATCCAGATTCCTCACACGGTCTTAATTCTGGCAATCCATGCAATTTGTTTCCCCTGGTTGACTGCAGGCTGCTCTGATATTTTCCTCTCTGAAGTCTCTCTATACTTAGGCAGCCAGTTGGAATGACCTTTTCCTGGGCTCCATCAGGTCACCGTGCACTAGTTTATATAATGCATATGCTACATCACAACTCTCTTCCACCTGACTCTTCAAATAGGCCTTAAGACGTGCACTCCGCATTTTCTGAATTCTCTCCACTGCCCCCACAGTAAGCCTAGAAACATACTGGATCTTGATAAATGCTTGTGGAGTGAAAAAATAAGTAAGGTCACAAATCTTAGGAGAGTCTTTAGATAAGGGTTTTGTCTAGAGTTCTATCTACACAGAAACAAAATATTAAATAAACGACAAAATTTTGTGTTTAGTTTACAAAAATGAGCGAATGAAAGTGAAATGCTAAAGGAAAAAAATTAATTTTCACTGCAGAGAGATAATGTGCTTCCAGCTCATTTCCAGCCAGTGGGGGCTGAGTCATGGGGAGGTTGTCAACCACCTTTCTGAGAAGCTCTCGAGGCACATGTGTCATTGGAGGGAACAGATGGGACCTACCATCAGATGAAGGGGGCGCCTGTGACTACTGGCATGCACTGTTTTGCCAATGTTCCCCCTCCTTTTGGAGGATTCACCTTCATTCTCACCCACTTCCTTAAATGTTTACCTTTATATTTGCCAACTGTTTGATTTGGTGTTTCAACTGTTCTGACCATCTGCTGGGAGAAAACTTCTGGATTATGTCACAGTTTTGGGAACAACTCATACAGTTTTGGAGTTGGAGGATAACTTAGAAATCAGCAAGTCTGACTCCTTCGTTCCTCTGTGCACAACGCTTCTTCAAGGCTGTGTGTCAGCCCCAGTGCTAGGTGCTGGGGACGCAGAGACAGCACACATGGTGCCCCGACTCCTGGCACTTCCACCCTAGCAGGGAGGATGGCCATGATAACAGACGGATTCAATAAAGTGATGCGGTGCCACGATGAAGCGGTGTCCAGGGAACGCATGTGCTGTGCACAGGAGGTGGGCTGAGTCTTTATATATGGTTGAGCGTTTACTGAGTCGGGAGGAAGTAAGTGGGCAAAGATTAGTCAAATATAAAACTGGAGGGGCTGGCCCCGTGGCCAAGTGGTTAAGTTCGCGTGCTCCGCTGCAGGTGGCCCAAGGTTTCGTAGGTTCGAATCCTGGGCGCGGACATGGCACTGCTCATCAGGCCACGCTGAGGCAGCGTCCCACATGCCACAACTAGAAGGACCCACAACTAAGAATATACAACTCTGTACCGGGGAGCTTTGGGGAGAAAAAAGGAAAAAAATTTAAAAATCTTAAAAAACAAATAAAAAATAAATAAATAAAACTGGAGAGGAAGGTAGGGGCCAGACCAATAATTTACGGAGCACCAACTATGTGTCAGGTTGCCAGACTCTAGGCTAATTGCTAAAGAGATGAAAGGCACAGCCTTACTCTCAAGAATTTTATAATTTAGGTGGATATAAACAAATCACAGTACATTGTGATAAATATGTTGACTACATAGGTTAAAGATATAAAGGAAGAAATAATCAGTTCTGCTTGGAGATGGGGACAAAGTGGGGTTGTATTACAGAAGGCCACCCAAAGATGACGTAATAGGCTAAGGTTTTCCAGGTGGACCAGAGTGGGGAGGTCACTGCACACAAAAGGAACAGCACCTGTACAGCACGGCATGGAGTCTTCCAGGAACTTGAGACAGTTGGATACGTCTGTGCATTCAGTTCACTTAAAGAGAGGAGATGTAGCTGAACAGATAGCAGAGAACAAAATCTTAACAGGCTGTAATGCCATGCTAAGGAGCTTAGAGTGTATTCCAGAAGCAATTAGGGACCACTGAGAGGTGGATAGATGAAAGGATAGATATAATTAGCTTTGTGCTTCAGAAAGAATCTTCTCTGAGCTGGCTGGTAGATACATAAGGATTGGTTATATTATTATCAATTCTTATCTGTATATTTCATAATAATAAAAGATGAAAACTACTAGCAGGGGAGAGAAGGGTCTGGAGGGGAGCAAAGCTGGACACAGGGACCAGTTAGAGGCTGTCACCATGGTCTGTACGAGAAGGGATGAGAGTCAGAACTCAAAGAGGGGCAGAAGGAAAGACAAGAAGTGGACAAACAGAGAGATGGTCAGGAGCTGAAGTCCACAGGACTCGGGGAGGGACTGGATGTGTGGGATGAGCGAGAGGGAGGAGTCCAGGATGACGGCCAGGTTTCTGGTGTGGGTAACTGGGAGGAAGCTTTCTCTGAAAACGGAGAGAGAGGTAGATGAGCAGGTTCAGGAAGAAAGATGAACTCATATTTAGACATGTGATGGAGACGCCTCTTGGACATCCAGATAGAAACTTCTAGTAGGCAGGAGTATTTATGAGTCTAGAGCTCAGCTATGATGGATGGCTGGAGGTCTCCACTGTTGAGTCATCAGCACAGAGCCAGAAGCTGAAGCCATAAAGGAGACCGAGGCTGCACAGGCAACACAAGGAGAGGACAAACGGGGCCACAGGGACACCAACACTTAGGGACAAGCAGGGGAATGAGTCAGCCAAGGAGAGAGACAGAGAGAAGAAACAGCAACCCAGGGCAGAGGACGATCGTGGGAAACTTGGAAACAAAGTGAGAAGAAGGCTTAAGGGAGGAAGGAGATGAAAGTGTCAGTGTTGCACGGATATTAAAGAAACTGAAGATTTTAGACAGATGTCGTTGAACTTGGCCCTAGGTCAACCCTATCCTAGCGAACCTTGCCAGAGCGATTTCAGGGGCGTGCCTGGGGCAGAAGCCCGACTGCAGTGAGTAGAGACGGGAGAGCAGTGTCCTACTGCGGGTAGGAAAGGACACCGCGATATTCAGAGGAGGACACAGCACTGAGGGCAGGTATCGGCTCTGTTTTGAGACCAGAGAAACTTGAGCAAGTTGACATGGCTTGGGGGGGGAGGGGGCAGAGCTAGTGACAGGGCGAGCGGAAAACGGAGAAGAGAGAAGGAACACCTGCAGGAGCAACGTGCAGAAGGGCATGGGGCGCACTGACCAAAGACACAGCAGGAGCAGGAGACAGAGAGACAAAAGGTGAAAGGGGCAGGAAGAGGTGCAACCATAGGCACGGGATTGGGGAGCCAAGGGCATGCATGCTGGAGCCTCAATTTTACCTGCCACCTAAGAAACAAAGTGAGAAAACTAAGGCCCAGAGAGGTGAAGACTTGCATGACACCCCACAGGGAGTAAGATTTTAACTCAAGTTTCTTGACTCTGTGCCTGGTGCTCTTTCTATTCCCTATGTTACACTCAATTATACTGAAGATACTTGCATTAGTTGAACACATTTTAAAATGGGGCTTCTTGTGCCTTTCTTTTGAAAGATTACAAGGCAAGGCTGGCTTCACACAAGGGCAGAACAGGCCCCCTGTCACCAAGGACAGTAAGCTTGCCAAGGCCGTGGACTGAGACTCAGAAGACGCGCCTTCTTAAAATGGGCAAGACAGCAGAAGCTCACCCTCAGAGAAGGATGCTTACTCACACCACTTGTGAGTGCTTAGAAAATGCTCATAACACTCAAACTGTGATTATCACTTCAATGAAAGAAATTCTGGAAACTACCTGGAGGAGAGAACATGGTAGCAAGGGGCAAGGGGTGGCTGAGAGGGAACTCTGGACAACCCCTTGGTCTCTGTGTACATTTCCAAGGTCTCTTCTAAGTGTAACACACATATCTGATGAAGAGGTAGGTAGGACCAAGATGCTGAAGTAAATGACCAGAGCTAGCCAACGGAGCATCCAGAGACACTGGCCATAGAAAATGAAGGGAGGATACCAAAGGTTAGAGGCATCATTGGCCTTGGATGGGCCCTGTCAAATGGAATAGAAACAGGCAGATATTGTACAACTTCATCCCAAACCACTTCCACTTAAACATAGTCTGTGCCATTATTCACAAAACAAACATTAAGAAAAAGGTGAGAAAACACCTTTGTATCACAGTCACAGATTTTAGAACTGGAAAAGATTTCAGTCCAACCCCTTAAGCCCAATTCACAGCTTTTTCTTCCCCAAGATTGCTCATCTTTCCTTCTTCTGTGATTTCCTCAATGATATTGATCAGCTTCTATGGTAGAGCAGTGAACAAACTTGCAACCAGCACTGGCTTGCTTCCTGAACTCTCCTGAGAAAGGTTCCTACACAAACGGCTCCTTCCGTGGCAGGATGACGCCAAGATGGAGAAGTGGATTGAGGTTTCGTAATATCTCATCAAAACAATTCCATGCAATTAAAGCTACAGGAGTACAGACGTGAATCTAAACCAATGCCTCATATAGCTTGAAATGTCTTCTCAGAGAATAAACACCGAATTAACATATAATAGCTCTAATTATCATTAGCATTTACATAGCGTCTTTCCTCACTTGAGCCTAAAGCACTTTATATGTGTAATAACTAATTCTTGCAACAACCTCACGAAGCAGGGAAGAAGCAAGGACTATTATTCCCATTTTGCAGAAGATAAAATCAGGGCAGGGGAATGTGATGAGAAGTGCCCAGATCAGAAAAAGTGAGTGGAAGGCTGTCATTTTTCAATTCTTGTTTGGGAACTTATTTATTGAGATCCATCCATGTGCTTGGCTCTGTGGAAGATGGTCAGTGTGTTTGTGGATGGGGTGGGGTGTGAGGGTGAGAAAGGGAGGGTGGTTTGAACAACACGATAGGAGGACCGGAACATTTGGGAGTCTGTAATTCCAACTCCAGCCACAGGCACAGAAGTTCAGTTTTGCCACTGGGCACAGTCTAGGAACTACAAACTCAGCGACGCCTGTCTTGTCCCAGATATGACACAGATATTCATCTACTCACTTATGAAGGAAACGGACATTAAAAATAAACCGAGTATTCAATTTATACATTCCTGACAGGAGGAGAAAGGGTGAGGGGCTCTGCCTTATAAGGAAATGAGCTGAGATGAAAACTATACACTCACACATTCCCTGACAATGCTATCCAAAGCAGCAGCCCGTTGCCCTCTGTCCCCTTGACTTAATTCTTTTTTTTTTTTTAACAGATTGGCACCTGAGCTAACAACTGTTGCCAATCTTCTTTTTTTTTCCTGCTTTTTCTCCCCAAATCCCTCCAGTACACAGTTGCGTATTTTAGTTGTGGGTCCTTCTAGTTGTGGCATGTGGGACGCCACCTCAGCATGGCTTGATGAGCGGTGCCATGTCCGCACCCAGGATTCGAACCTGTGAAAACCTGGGCCGCTGAAGCAGAGTGAACAAACTTAACTACTCGGCCCTGGGGCCAGCCCCTAATTATTCTTCATAGCCTTATTTGTATTCAGTGTTTTTATTGTCTATCTCCTCCACTAGAATGTAAGCTCCAGGAGGGCAGGCCTTTTATCCTTACTGATGTTTTCAGGGCCTACAACAGTGCCTGACATCTAATAGGTACGCAAAAAATGTCTGTTAAACCAAAGAAGAACGCCTGAAGGTTATAGTTCCAGTTTTGCCACTGGTCAATTCTGTGACCTTGGAGAAGTCATTTCGTCTCCTGGGGCGTTACCTTTAAAAAAAAAAAAAAAAAAAAAAAAAAGAGCATTCAACCAGAAAATCCTTTTCAATGCTTCCATGTTGTGATTTTATGTATTCGATGAACCATAATACAAGGCAAAACATGGTAAGTGGTACACTAGAGTGTAGTGGGTAACGGTCCCATTTCCTGTCTGCCCAGCATCTTCAGAATACCTTTCTTCTGTTTAGAGAATTTGCTATCTTATGAGTCCTGGCTCTTTAAGGAAGAAACCAGGAGCTCACTCACCCAGCCTTCCTAAATTTTGCTAGGGACCAGCCATAGCACTCGGGTTATGCCCATGACATGCACCTTCAAGAGTTTTTTTTTTTTAAAGGTGAGCAATGTGAGGAAACAGGTACCTTGTGGAGCTCAGTCTTGGGGAGGTTGCAGGGGCAGAGCTCCGCCTTCCAGGGCTCACAGCAACCACGTCCTGGAAGAGACGGGGCAGTGCTGCTGCAGCCGAGCGGTTTAATGTGGCTCGAGATTTGTGGAGCAGGGAATGCAAAGGAGAGAACAGTGTTTCAATGAGGAAAAGCAAGGCTTTTTGACGTATCACAGATTTAATCCAAATCCTGCCCTGCCACTTACCGGCTGCACCCTCGAATAAATTATATAATCTCCTGAGCCTCAGTTTCATCATCTTTAAAATGGTCATCATCCAAAGCCACTCAGGGCCTCTGACAGCAGGGCTCTTTCAATGTCAGGATTCCCCAGGGACTTCCGCTGGTATGTTTTGCCTCCAGATCACCAGGTAAAGGTGAGGCTTAAAATGATGGGTAAAATTAGGTTAATTTACAAAATTGCTAGAAGATAAAACACTGAGATTTAACACTAATAACAGAGCCACTCAAATCAACTAACAAAAGGCAATCTTTTCCATGAATATCAACAGGCCCAAGGACATTATTACATCTAGCAGAATATATTAATTGATGCTATAACAATGACTTTTAGTTGCCAAGCAAAGACTAAATTATGGCTCATATACTCTGGTTATGGCAGAGAAATCAGTACTACATTTTATGCACATTTCCATCAAAGGTGGTTCCAATAAAAACATTTTGGTGCTTAAAGACTAAGTGTCAGTTATCTGGAAAATTCCCTTTCATGGAACAGATTATTTCCTAGTGATGCCAGAAAGTGAGATAAAATAACTGATATCAGAATATGAGAAGACATTATGGGCATAAATAGTTTCACTTGAAAATTGGCTGGAACACTTAGAACTTTTCACAGAAAACTCTCAGAAGCCTAGGAGCTCCTAAGTGTCATTTATTAATTTAAAGAAAAGAAATATACTCTTTTCTGTGTAAGTCCTCCTTGCCTAGAACTAACGCCAAAATAAAATCATAAGGAACAAGCGAGCTGACCTTTAACGACCCTCCTTTTCCCAAATATCCTCCCTGACTCCTGATACCAGGTGAAGAAGCATTTTTCTGAGCTTTTCAAATGTTACATTGTTACCCATGTATTTATTCTAATCTCCTCTTCAAGTTTATATTTCCTGTTCCTGCCTCCTAAATATGGGTATTTCCTGAGGCGTAGGCCTTGGCCTTCTGCTCTTCTCTATAAATACTTTCTCCTTTGGAAAGATCATATACACTGATTATTTCAACGGTTGTTTCTTCATGGATGACTCACATATTTACATATTTAGGCACAGCCTCTCTTTCCTCAGCTTTAGTCCTGTATTCCTAACAACCCCTAAAAATCTTCTTTTGGATAGTTCACTACCATCTCAAATTCTACAAATCTTTTTGAGCTCAGAGCTCATTTTTGCTTTAAAACCAACTCACCCTATGGCTATCCCTTTTCAGTCCCAATTTCCCAGGCTTAAAGAATTGGAGTCTCCTCTGATTCCTCCTAATCCTTTTCTCCCATCATCCACGCAGTTACTAAGGATAGTACTATTCACTTATTGCAACCTTGGTCTTTCCACTCTCATCTTGACTACCCAACATCAAGACTATCCTATATCGCCATCCATACCGTCCTACATACTTTTGCTAGGTTAATGTTTCTAAAACATGGCTTGGGACATTCGTAGTTCCATCATTCATTCCACACTTACTGAGTGCTTACTTTATACAAAGCACACTGTCACCCACTCCAGAATGCAGAAATGAATCAGATAAAGGTCTGTTTGTAGTCTAGTAGGGGGAAGACTTTACATAAATAATTTTAGTTCAAAATTAGAAAGCAGTAATAACTGAATAAATACACGAAGAATGGTTCAGAAAGTATGATGGACATTCAGTAGAAAGAAAAATTATTTCTAGATGGAGACGTCACTTTGTTTGGCTTTAAAGAATGGGAAGAATATAGGGACCGGCCCAGTGGCGCAGCAGTTAAGTGTGCACCTTCCACTTCGGTGGCCGGGGTTCGCCAGTTCGGATCCTGGGTGTGGACATGGCACCGTTTGGAAAGCCACGCTGTGGCAGGCGTCCCACGTACAAAGTAGAGGAAGATGGGCATGGATGTTAGCTCAGGGCCAGTCTGCCTCAGCAAAATGAGGAGGATTGGTGGTGGATGTTAGCTCAGGGCTAATCTTCCTCAAAAAAAAAAAGGGGGGAAGAATTGAAAAGACGAGGAGGGAAGGGTATTCCAAGCAGAAAGAGACAGGAACAATCTTTAGAAAGGTAATGCATAGTTCATGCACAAAGTGCCTCACATGGTCTGGTTTGCCACGGACAAAGGGAGAACAAAAGGGGGATGGCAGAAAACTAAGTCAGAGTTTTGAATACAAGTTAATAAACTTGGCCTTTAATCTACAGACAACAGGAAGCCAGCGAAGATTTTCGATCACAGCTGTGCTTGAAAATGACTAAACCTACAGCACTTCTACGTAAGCTGGGCGAGTGGTGGAGTGATGCTAGAGGAAGGGCATCAAAGAGAAAGGTACTGCATTTCCACTGTTCAGGGAATGATAATGAGAAATTTGATTGGGGGCGGCAAGAGTAAGGAGAGAGGATGGACGCCAAAATGAATGCAGAGGTAATGGGGGCAGAACTTGTCAAGTGACGGGAGCAAGTAAAAGAAATAAATGGCATTAAATACAGACATCGATGTTTCCAGGCTGGAAACTGGTGGTAATATCAACAAAAAGAGGGCAGAGTGTGGAAAGCAATTTGGGAGGGAGGGGGCAGGTGATGTTTGGCATATTCAGCGTTTATACACCTGCAGAACATCCAAGAAGAAACAGCCAAGACTCCTGGAGGTAGCCGGGCCCAACGGCGTAAGCTGGAGCAGACGGCGGGTGTGTTCCGGCACAGACACACACACAGCGCACTACGGCGACCTCACCGCCGAGGTTCGTCCGCGCGGGAGTGCAAGGTGCAGCGCGACGGGTCATCCCTGCGCGGCGGAAGTCATCCACGCGCGCCGGCTCTTGCAGGCCGCGCTCTCCTCGCGCTGCACAGACCTGGGGGCACGCGGCCGGGAGCGGCCTTTCCCTCCCTGCTTTGCCTATTTCCAGAACTTCCGTCCCGACCCGTCCCCGGCTCCCGAAGGGGCTTACTATAGGGCGCCGTCCGTTCCCGCCCAGTCACCAGGCAGGCTGAAAGCGCAGGGAGGGCCTCGTCGCCCGCAGCCCGCCACGTGACCACACCTGGCGAGCTTCGCGCGTCGCACTAGCGGTCGAAGCACTGGGCCAAAACCACAAGGCGAGCCTTAGACCTCGCGAGAGTTGACAGGTCCACCTCCGCCTTTTCCGGCCGGAAGCGGAAGTCAGGTGGTCGTCGGCTTCTGGCGGAAGTGAGTCGGTTACCGGGAGCGCCGGAGCGGAGCGCGGGGTGTAGGGCCGCCTGGTGGGCCGCAGGTGGGTGTGTTTCTTGCCTGTTTGGCCGGCGGAGTCGGGCCCGCGCCGGAGCGACGCAGCCCTTGGCCTGCGAGTCGCCCGCTGTGGGCGGCGCGGAGGAGGGGCCGGGGGGCCGCGCGGCGTGGGGAGGGGCGCTTCCGGTCTGGGCTCCTGGGCGAGCCTGGCGCCGCTACCCCTCGCGGCCTGTCTCTTGCCTGCTGGGGCGGAGGGGCCGGGGACGGGAGTGGAGCTGTCGCCGCCTCTGGGCGGTGTGCGAGGACTGACGTGAACGGCAGGGCCTCCTCTCGGCGGAGCGGCGCCGGCCTAGTCCGCGCGAGAGCGGCTGCTGGGGCCGAGGCCCGGAGGACTGGCCTTGGAGCATCTTCTGGCCCTTCGCTGGCTCCTCGAGCTCGGGCTCCTCTCTGCAGTGGGCGTTGGAAGTCTGCAGGGCACTGTTACTCCAGCCCCTTCGTTGACGGAGGCCCTAATGGCCGCCCCCGAACCCGCACCCCTTTTCAGGGTTTCCTTCGAGGGAGCCAAGTTGTTTTTGTTTTTCTTTTTCCCCTCCCACAGATCGAAACAGCCTGAACGTTAAACGGTGCAGCTGCCTCAAATCCCTGAGGTAAGTAAAGCTTGGGTCCGTTAAAATTCTGTTTAAATTTTCTTCTCCTGAGTGATGATGAAGATGGTCTGGAGGGGGTCGTGGGGGAACGTGAAAATAGGGTGGCGCGTTCGCCTTGCCCTGGGACTTTTACTGCCCGTCTGGTTAGATGTGGGTCATCTTTCTAGTGGTTTCTGTGATTCCTACAGAAATCCAGGCACGAGTTTAATTAGCTGGATTTATTTTGAATCATACCTTGGATTTAAGAATGTGGCGTCAGTTTGCCGATCCCAGACGCGTTGAAAGTCTGGTATTTAGTGAGGCGCGCGCTCTAGAGAGCAGCAGCCTAAAAGGGAAGACGTCTATGTGCTGCTTCTTGCATCCAAACAGTAATCTTGGTTTAATTTTGTTGGGATGAGGGCACTATTATAAATGTTAAAATATTTGTATTTGTTTTGCGGGATTTGGAGAAAAGACAAACTAAGGGAGAAGCTGTCTTCCAACATCACCTCTCTTTGTCAGAAACTTATGACTATAAACTGAAGTAATACAGGAAGAAAAATAATTTCAGGATGTCCGATAAGAGGGAGAGATTTGATTTTAAAGTTTTAGCGCGATATCACATATGCCCCAAACCATAAAACGGCTTTCAGGAGTCTTGGGGCAAAGAGCAGGAAGATGGGGTTTGGGTTAGGAGAGGCAGGGGATGCGAATACTGACCAGAACTTGGTCAAGGAAGACTGGGAAGTGGGGGCTACCCACGGAATACTCCACGGCTGGCTTCTAGGTCTTGGGTGAAGATGAAAAGATGTCAGCTCCCTCCTGGGCGCCGCGGCCCCACTGTGGGTAGCCGTGTTGAGGCTGGTCGCCTGCCACCGGTATTTGCTGTGGTTTCTCAAGGATTAGGCCTTCTGCAGCCTAAGCCAAATCTTTTCCGAGAGGTGGAGGGCTCTGAGAATGTGGGTGAACAAGTACTATTTGAGTGAATCCATAGATGGCCTGGAAAACCCAGCTGATACAGATTTCAGTTTTTAGAGCCATTAGACAATATCTACAGTATTTATTTTTCCTTTGTCACAGTTTCTGGAATAAGAATACGTTGGATACCAGTGTAGTAGTTACCCTAGACTGTTGTAGCTGTGTATTTAAATACCTTTCTAGGGGCTGGCCCCATGGTTAAGTGGTTAAGTTCGCACACTCCTCTGCGGCAGCCCAGGGTTTCGCCAGTTCGGATCCTGGGTGCGGACATGGCACTGCTCATCAGGCCACACTGAGGCGGCGTCCCACATGCCACAACCAGAATGACCCACAACTAAAAATACACAACTATGTACCGGGGGGCTTTGGGGAGAAAAAGGAAAAAATAAAAGAATAAAAATAAAAACTTTTAAATACCTTTCTATTGTCATGTTCCGTATTTTCATTCTTTCTCTTTTTTGTTCGCTCCTTTTTTCTTTTCCTATAAACACCCTTAGGTATTTTCTCCTGGGAAAAATAAGAGATAATCTTCTAGTAACTCCTTAGGTACTGCCCTGTCTTTTTTCTCCTGTTCAGCCATGCTTCTTGAAAACTTAGTTTATAAGCAGTGTAGATTTCTACTTCTTTACTTTCCAGTTGCTTCTCAATTAATTGCTGTCCTGCTTCAAATCCCTGCCACTCTAAAAGAGTCACCTCTTAATGGCTAAATCCAATTAATTTTCTCTTCTTGGTTGTTTCTACCACTGTACCATTCAACACTGACAGCCATTCAGTCTTTATTCTCTTGCCTTCTATGATAATCTCTGCTTCTTATCTATCTGTGTGTTCTCTTCTTATCCCTTCATCTTCAACTTCTTTTTTTGTGTGTGAAGAAGATTCGCCCTGAGCTAACATCCATTGCCAATCCTCCTCTTCTTTTTCCTTAAGGAAGATTAGCCCTGAGCTAACATCTGTGCCAGTGTTCCTCTCTTTTTTGTACATGGGATGCCTCCACATCATGGTTGATGAGCGGAGTAGGACTGCACCCAGGATCCAAACCCGTGAACCCGGGACCCCAAAGTGGAGTGCCGGGAACTTCACAACTCAGCCACGGGGCCGGCCCCTTCAACTTCTTTATATTTTGATATTCTCCAGGATTCTGTTTCTTTTTTTCTGGCGCTTAGGTAACATCTTGCCAAGCTTCCTCTTTTTTTTTTTTTTCACCCTCCCAAAGCCCCAGTACATAGTTGTGTATCCTAGTTGTAGGTCATTCTAGTTCTTCTGTGTGGGACACCACAGCACAGCTTGACGAAAGGTGTGTGGTCTGTGCCCAGGATCCGAACCGGAGAACCCTGGGCTGCCGAAGCAGAGCGTGCAAACTTAACCTCTCGGCCATGGGGCCGGCCCCCCAGATTCTGTTTCTTGCTACTCTTCTTATTGCACAGTCTTTCTGAGGAATCTCATCCATTCTCACGGCATTCACCACCAACAGAATTGCTGCTGTCTCCCATATTCGTCTTCAGCCTAGTTTTCAGTCCCAAACACTAGTTAACTGACTCTCCATGTGAATGTACATACCATAGCTGACTTCAAACTGTGTGTGTGTCCTCGCCCACCCTTCTTCCTGTAGTTCTTATGGCACCATAGCCTGTCCAGTCATGTGGCCAGAAGCCTGGGAGTTTTCCTTTAGCCCCCTGCCCCCAGCGTCTAGTTAGTGGTTAGTTCCTCCTGGAATTCTTTTAAAATTGTTCTCAGAATCACTGCCTCAGATTAAGCCCTCAGCGTGTCACCTACGTTATTGCAGTAATCTGCTTTTAGTCTAATCTCACTTACCTATTTTCTCCTCTGTTGGAAGGTGATCCTTCTAAATAGTAAATTTGCTCTGGAGACCTCCCTGCTTAAACCACCTACGACAACCCATCTCCTACCAGAAAAAGTGCAAAGTTGTTTGCATTGGACACAAAGTTTGTCAGTTTGACCCCTGCCTGCTTTTCCAGCTTCATTTCCTGATGTTCACTGCTCCTCCCTTCGTATTTACGCCGTGCCCGTCTCTCCTGCTAGACTGAGCACTCTGTAGGCGCAGGGTCCATGATGTAGTGTTTATCTTTGTATCCGGCTCCTAGTTAGCACAAAGCCTATATGACAGAAATCAAGGTACTAAATTGAATGTCTAAAATCTGTCTTAAATTTAAAAGTACACACAGACTTTTATGAATGCCCTGCCTGTTCGCTTCTTGGTTTTTCACCGTCTGATAAGATAGTGCTCTTTTTTTAAAAAAAATTCTAATAGATATTAAAAACTGTAAGAATTTCAGAATGACTGACACTTCTGAAGCTGTTCCAAGTTTTGAAGAGATGTTTGCCAGTAGATTCACAGAAGATGACAAAGAGTACCAGGAGTACCTGAAACGCCCTCCTGAGTCCCCTCCAATTGTTGAGGAATGGAACAGCAGAGCTGGTGGGAGCCACAGGAATCGAGGCAACCGGTACGTATCTCTCCAGAGGGAGACATGCAGCTGGCTGGGCTGGGAGAGTGTGGCCCTCGTCACTAGCCCACAGACCGGCGAGGCAGGGCCAGTGCTCTCCTCAGTGGGTGTGCTTGGTGCCTGGAACAGTGCCTGCCGAGTAAGCAGCTCCTGAATATTTGCTTTAATATTTTGTCAGCACCATATATTTTTTCCTTGCTGTTCAGTTGTGTGTTTTAATGTTTTTTAAAAAATATTCTTTCTGTGGACTGTTTCATTTTCTTTGGAAACATACTTTCAAAGCCCAGAGTCTTCTACAAAACTTTGTGTTAAATTCCATAAAGAAGGTATTGTTTCTGGTTTCACTTTAGAAAGAAGTTTATACAATGGAGGTTACTTCTATTTAATAATTCAAAATAGAAAGAATAAATTACTGCTTTTGTACAACTGAACAGATCTCCGTTTGCTTCCAAACTGTCCTGTCGTTTTGGTTTTGGTGTTGCAGTCTGCCTCCTTCTCTGTAAGTGTATCTGGTATCATACTGGGAGAATGACTTAAATACTAGGAAAGTTTTGAATAACTGGTGCTGTAACATTCTGTAGAGAAAAACATTTATTACTCTCTTGTTTACTGAGTATTCAATTGAGAAATAAAATGCACTGAGGTAGATTTGTCATCTGTTTTTTTTTAAAGAGAAATATAAAAATCTTTTTGTTTTGTTGTTGTAGGTTGCAAGATAACAGACAGTTTAGAGGTAGGGATGGCAGACGGGGGTGGCCAAGTGACAATCGATCCAATCAGTGGCATGGACGATCCTGGGGTAACAATTACCCGCAGCACAGACAAGAACCGTATTACCCCCACCAGTATGGACACTGTGGTTATAACCAGCGGCCTCCGTACGGCTACTACTGATAGGAGTGTCAGCAGCTTGCAGTACAGCCACTTACTATGTTAACGTGATGCCGGTGTGCGCGTGTCTTCTGTTGGCCATAGTTTTACAGCTTCATTTCAGAGAGTGGATTATTAATTTTTTGGAACTTGAGACTTTTAAAAAAAAATTAGATCTTACTAGAGAGATGTGATAGTTGCCCAGAATAAATACTCCCCTAAAAAGGTTGTGGCTTATATTGCTTGACCTCTACCTCAGATTATTTGTTTCATGACTTGTTTGACCTCCAGGAGTTCTGTTTTACACAGAAATAAAAACTTTAAAATAGAAAACGCTTGCTTTTACTTTGTAAGATAAGGAAGTATCCATATACTTGAATGTGCTCATTCCTAAAATCTTAGAGAGGTTGGTATGGTCGACTCCTGAATGCACAACTGTGCTTACTTGTAATGTACATGACATCAGCAGGCGGAGGGTGGAACGATTATGGTGTATTTCTTTGGGCTGTTTTGTTATGTGACGCTGGTGCTGTGTACTTACTTACTGTATAGGTCTGAGTCAGCCCCACAATCCTTTGGTCTCTTTTTAGAGGGACATCAAGAGTGAAGCCGTAAAATGAGGAAGGAGTCGCTCTCAGCTTCAGTGTCTTGGTCTAGTGCTGGGTGGGATTAGGGCATGCAGTCATTTTGTACAAACTCTAAGGCTTTTTGCCAACTTAGAAACGTAGCAGGTCAAAATCCATATGTTATACAAAAGTTTAACTGTAATGTTTCCCCTTTCCTTTTCAATCGTGTAAATGATGCTGCATTTTGACTCTGCTTATTTTTATGGTATTTAATGTGGGTTGATTTCACAATGTTCTGTTCACTTCCAAATGTGCACCTTTGCTGCTTCCTATTCTGTAAATACAGTAATGCTGTAACTTCCTTTCAGAGTGATCATTATATTTCAGATCATTTTAATGGCCATTACAGTGGTTTTATTCAAATAAAATACTTGTAAGATTATTCAAATAAAATACTTGTAAGATTAAGCAATTTCTCTGTCAAGTTTTGGCAATTAGCCCATTCATTAATGTGGGGAGATGAGCTTTTTGATTTCTATTACTCTGTCCTTCATATCTGTTGAAAATGGTTCATTTAGTTTAAGAGTAATATTAAGAGTACAAGTTTCATCATAAGGCAAGGGAATTAAAAGGCAGCTTCCTAAATCTGCCTTCTCTCTTAGCATTCCCACCTAGGCCGTTGAGGTTGACTTCTCCATGTTCTGGATCCAGCTCTCCCCTCCACCCCCACTTCCTGAAGAGCCATCCTTTCAGGTAACTATTTTATTGTAAAGGATCTAATTAATAAACTAGGTAGCCACACTGAGAAGTAAATAGAATTTAAACAATAAGATAAGGGTTTTCCCTGTACCCCTCTAATTACGTCAATAGGCAGTAAGCCAGTGCTGTTACATAAAGGTAGGTCTTGATGCTACTAATACTTGGCCTAGAGAACTAAGAATGGCCTGACTGCACCCCAAGATCTTCTCTGAAAGCAGATGGATTATTAAAAATAGCTTTCAATTGATAAAACACAGGCACTGACCAGTTGGGAGTAGCTGACTGGAGCGTTAGAACAGGATCCTGGGGGCCCTCTGCTCTGTCAGCTCTTGGCACTAATTAGGGAGATCTGTGGGTCCACGGAATAGGGTTGGAGTGAAGGGTCCATCTCAGGAACCTCAGAAGAAAGATTATTTTCCCACAGTATTTAACTATTTTAACACTGATACTCAGGCTACATGTACCCTACTGTATCAGCCTTGCTTGAAAATATGGTAAGAGTTCTTTTATCATGACTTATTTCTGCGTTCTGCATGAGTAATCTGTGTAGTGGTGGTTTTTCTTTCCCTTTTTTTTAAACAGCAGTCACCATCAGACTGCCTCTGTATGTGTAAAACCAGGAGGAAGGGGCCGGCCCGGTAACACAGTGGTTAGGTTCGCACGTTCTGCTTCTCGGCGGTCCGGGTTTGCCAGTTCAGATCCCAGGTGTGGACATGGCACTGCTTGGCAAAAGCCATGCTGTGGCAGGCGTCCCACATATAAAGTAGAGGAAGATGGGCATGGATGTTAGCTCAGGGCCAGTCCTCCTCAGCAAAAAGAGGAGGATTGGCAGTAGTTAGGGCTAATCTTCCTCAAAAAAAAAGAAAAAAAAAAACCAGGAGGAAATAAAACACATGGTTTCTGCTTCATGTGGGAGAGACAGAAAGCAACATCAAAAAAACTTAAGGATAATTTAAGAGTGAGAAGAAAGAATTAAAATAGTGTCAAATGGAATTAATCTCAAATAGTCTGTTGTGATACTATATAGCATTAAGCATAAGGAGTCCTGGTGTCCAGTCCTGTCCTTGCAAGGTATGTGACCTTGGAAAATCACTTAGACTCTGAGCTTTTTTGCTCACCTGTAAAAATGGGGATAATACCCACCCTGCTGTTCTTACAGGATTGCCATAAAGATAAATGACCAACTTACCAGAGCTTGAGAGTAGAAACTAGAGCTTGTGACCATTAACCCCTCAGTGGCCCATAAGTGGTGCTGTATAAACATTTTTTGAATCAGTGGGAAGGAGTATTTGGTAAGTTGCAGAACATACTGTTGGTGTAAAGGATGCAGGGTGACTGAGATGAGGTAGGGCAGGAGACTCGGAATTAAAGATTTGTGATTCTTATGTGAATTAGTACATGAATTAGCAAAAGGAGAAATTAAATCCTTCAGAAAATAACAAACACTTCAGATACGGAAGAACGTTTCTGTGAAAGCTGAGCTAAAATAAGTAGCCTTTGCTGTTTGGAAATTGGCACTGCCGTTAAGATGTTGAATGTTGATTATGGAACACATCAGATGAATGTCCTTTTGAGACCAGCTTCCTGGGGACTTGAGATACAGAACTTGCTTTCTTTGTTCCCTGAGTGTGAGGAGGATTTGAGGTTATCCAAAGTGTGATAACCATGGATCACTGGTCTCAGAAGTTTCTGGGTTCTTGAAATCATACGGGAAAAAGACATCCGGTGAGATTTCTAGCAAGGCTTTGGTTTCCAGAGCTGCGTTCCTTATAAGACAGTGCTCAACAGACAGGATGCCATTTTCCCTTTCTACTTTATTTGCCTAAAGGAACATACAGAATTTTATGATAGAATTAAGAGTAATGAAATGTCAGTTTTAAGTGTAGAATACTAAACTGGAAGGAACTGATCTTTTGCCCTGAAGGTGACTGATATTACTCATTTTGAACTCTTTATTAGCACTACTCTTTGTTTCTAAATACAGCTTTTTAACACCTTAAAAATCTTCCTAGACTTTCTATTCCATTTGACTCAGTCCAAACAGGTTTGGCTTTGTGTGGAAATCTATTCCCTGGGCCTTTGACTTCTTTTAATGAGCACTATTGTTTATAGTGAAAGGGAATTCTTTTTCATTAGGAAATGTAAGAAATAAATACTTCCAGCTTGAGGTGGCTCGTAGTACTATTTAATAACATCAGTTAGCTGCAAGTGTTACTTGGGAAAGTGCTTACGTTGGTAACGGTAGACAAACTGAGGTATTATAAACCATTCACTGAAAAGCTTATTTGGGATTTTTCTTTGACTATCTTATATTTTAACCAAAGAAGCATATTTGCTATATATTACATATATATAAATGGGGACTTTGAAATGCTAAATAGACTTTGGTTAATTCTGTGTGAAAAACCTAATTATATAGGTCACTCAGAGAATTTTTCCTTTGTTTCCTTAGAAACGTATACTTTTACAATCCTCTAGTTTTTAATTTAGAAGGGATTAAGACCAACAGGAGTAAATAGGATTTATTGATGTTAGTTTTTAGATTAATACTTCAGGATTCAGATATACTCAGATGTGACATTCTCTAACATCTAAACAAAGATTTCTCCTGTCTCCTGCTGTATTACATTATTATGGAGCCAGATCAACAACTAGATTTAAGTAGGAGGTTATACCGACTCCAGGGTAGCCCTGAGAGCAAATATTTCCTCCTTTCTAGAAGTCTGGTTGACCTCTACTAGGGCCAGCTTTGGGGAAAAGAGGGATGGGAGCAGAGATCTCTTGACGTGTGGATATTCTGGGAGAGAAGGGCCCTGGCGAAGCCGGCGGCCTGGGTCTCAGTCAGTCTGGCTGCGCTGTATCAGGATACGCCAGAGTAGAAGAGGAGCGTCATCTGCTGCCGCACTGCTGAGCCTCTGGGTGTGGAGAAACATTCTCGTCTGAGGAGTGAGCGAGCAGTGCCGTGAGACTTGGAAAGTGGAGAGCGCTGTGGATGATACCCTCAGATTCCGAGATTCTCAGAATGGTATGGGAGGAGCAGGTAATGAAGAGGACGGCTAGTCTGTGACTAGCCTGCCCCCTGGCCGGATTACGTGAAAGCGCTTGCGTCAAGTACTGCACTTGGTGGGCACATGCTAGGTGCCCGGGCAGCGTGAGGCGTGGGCTTCCAGCAGCAGTGTGGGGTAGCGCCGGGCGGAGCTTTGACCAGCATCTCTGGGCTGATGGGCTAATTCAGTTGGTGTTTTCCTTCCTGTCCCTGAGGGGCACAGAGCGCCCATGTATTAATTACCAGTGAGATGTTCTCTGGGTTTCACGTCTTCTCCTGGGACAGCTTCAGGGGACAACGCGAGAATGATCTCATGGTTTTTTCCACTGCCAGTGCCTTTAGCTCCCTAAGGGATCTCCAGCCTCTTTGTCTGAATTAGGTAAATAAAGCTGCTCTAATTGCTAAAGGCCAGAGTTTGTTCATTTTTGTGTGTTTCTCTCATTTTAAAATTGCCTTCATTATATATGTTGTGTGTATACAAAATGATAAATATAAAAAGTCAAACAGTACAAATATGAAGAATCTGCATCCATCCTGTGATTAGGTCTGCTGTGTCTGCTGCTCTCTCACCATGCCCACACACACATAAACTAGATAGACATATATTTTTCCTCTTTTTACTGAAGTCAGGTTATATTATATAGATACACACATGTATATTATCCTTTTTCATGCAACAGAATATAACAGACATCACTCCAAGTCAGCAGCTATAGATTAAAAACTAATGATTTAATTTTCATAACAATATTCTGTAATGTGGATTTGCCATTGATATATGATTATTCTGCTATAGGTAGACAGTTTCTCTTTTTTGCCCTTGCTAACAATACTGCATTGCTTTTGTTCATATATTCTTTGGCGCTTTTATTTTTATGTGTTCTGTGAGGTATTCTCAAAAGTTGGGTTAAAAGACCTGTTTTTTTAATTTTAATAAATGCTGTCACATTTTCTAAAACACTGTAGCAATTCACATTCCCATCAGCAACATGAATGTGTGTATGTGTCTCCCCTCTCCTTCCCTAGGACTTCAACTTTTTTTTCCCCACTGAGGAAGACTGGCCCTGATCTAACATATGTTACTTATTTTCCTCTTTTTGTTTGAGGAAGATTGTCGCTGAGCTAACATCTATTGCAATCCTCTATTTTGTATGTGGGATGCTGCCACAGCATGGCCTGATGAGTGGTGCATAGGTCCACACCTGGGATCCGAACCTGCGAACTCTGGGCTGCCGAAGTGGAGTGTGTGAATTTAACCACTATGCCACGGGGCCAGCCCCTTCTACTTTTTGTCTAGATGGCCACAGGCTTTATTTTTGAAATGAGAGAACTTTCCTAGGTTGTGTCTCGTTGATCATTCTTTGCCAGTGTTTCATCTGGGACACTGCACTTTTTATTCCTTATATTCATCTTTTATTTCTTCAGTATTTTTTTGATTATATCTTTAAATCTTTGTTCCATTTTTTTTGTTCTCTTCCTCAGGATGCCAATTATATATGTGTTGATTTTGCTTTGTTTGACTTCTGTCATTTTCCTTTCTTTGCTCACCTTTCTCTGTCCTGCCATCTAAATTCCATGCCATGTGTTCAGCCTCTTCTCTGTTGCGTTGTTTCTAACATGGCCTTTATTTCTATGATGCTTTTATTTTTAAACTTGATCAGCCACATTTCAAGTGCTCAGTAGCCACCTGTGTTGGCAGCACAGTTCTAGAAGAGGACTAAAGGCTTGGAAGCAGTTCGGTTGTCTTGACTCACTCCCTCATTCTCCGACCCCCCGAGGTACCTCTGGGGAAACTAAGGCTGTGAAACAATGGAAGCCACTGCAATGGTAAAACCACATCCTGCATGAGATGAGTTTCATGTAGGAATGACCGTGGGCTCTGTAAGCTGTGCTGCAAGTTTGGGGATTCCCCCTGCCTAAACTCTAGGATCAAGGGGCCTGCATGGAGCCTGTGGCAGGCAGCTCGAGTAGCATGATGAAATGCTGATAACCTTCTCAATTGAATCATAAGGCTTGGCTGAAGGAGGCCTGTGTGGGCAGAAGTAGGTGGTCTTCCTGGAGCCTGGGAAAAGGGAGCTGCTGTGCTCTGAAGCATCAGTGTCGTGTTGTCCCAGGTGAGGGACTGATACAGCGGGCCCATCCCTGCAGCAGAAGTGGGAACTCCAGATGGGCAGAGCACCCTGGCCCTGACCCCTAGTGTCCCTGGCTCTGATCCCGAGCTCTCTAAGCGGCCTTCAGATGATGACTGGCTTCTTGGAGAGATTTCCCAAAGGGACAGAACATACTCCCTAGAGGATCCCACCACAGTCTGTTTGGCAGATGTGTTCTTCACTGTGGATAAAGTGGCATCTTGTTTAGAAATTAGTTCCTTGCCAACTGCCCAGCCTAATTCCGTTTCAAAAACACTGCCTGAGTGGGATTCCCGAAAGCTGCAGGACGAGGAGAGGCACTCAGGACGGCGTGGGCGGCAGTGAAGCACTGCCCTGCACTCCTGGGCCCCGGTGAGTGCTGGGCCATTAACCCCACCCCTGAGGGGAGAGGCCTGAGGAAGGCTCCAAGAAGACCTAACAAGAAGGATCAGAGTGCATGACGCTGGGAGTCTGGCGCTCCAGAAGGGATTGCCTGAGCACAGCCTACTTCAAAGGAAGGAAGAGTCAGTTCCTTCAAATTCTGTGACTTTCTGCTGTGGCATTGTGGTGCCACCTCTTGGATATAAATTGAAGTCTAGCTGCTTAAATTTTAGCCTCTAGTCGCGTGCACTAAGAAAACCTGAAGTGGGAGCCATCGTGGGTTCGAAACTTTATATTCTAAATGACCATCGAGGAACCACATGACCACATCCTGAACTCTGCTAAGAGCCAAAGTGCTGGTCGCCCAGTCCAGAAAGGACCTGCCTCCTGAAGGTGCTGAGTTTTTAGCTGTTTGGAACTTGAAACACTGCAAAGGTGCCAGCCTCATCCTCGGGTCCTCTCGCCCTCCCCCAGCTGGCAAAGGAGTGGGGAATGGCCCCAGGAGGCAGGAGTCCTAGTTCTCTGTCCCGGCCTCTGTGCAAGGGTGAGCAGGTTTTTGCTTCTCAGTTCTGTCAGTGTGTAGTGTAGGCAAAGCACCTAGCAGCGCCTGGCAATAGTAGGCACCCAAGTTATTAATAAATTACTCATAAATCATTTTTGCAGGAGTAATTTCTCATTTATTCAGGTGGGGGTGACAGACGGCAGATGCAGTGCTAGAGTATCACCATGACACCAGTCACCAGAGCTGGATGAGTATCCTTCAGACCTCATTCATGGGCTGCCTGAGGCTGGGCCTGCGGCACAGGACAAGAAAAGCGGTGTAATCAAGTCACTTTATAGACTGTCGAGCGGGTAGTCACCTAAAATTAACAGGGGTGGGCAGGCTAGAATCATGTTAGACAAATGCTATCGGGGTTGGCGATTCTGAGTCCTTGGTCCTAGGTCACTGGCCCTGCCTGAGTATTCCTGGGAGACAAAGGCCGGCTGAACAAGGCCGCATTAACTAAACTTCCGCAGCAGATGGAGGTGCCCAGGCCTTAGCGGTGGTGCTCACTAGTGGGGAAGGGCCCTGTGTGGGACGAGAAGGCATTAGACTGCTGAAGGCTTCCTCGTTTGCTGAGGAGGAATGGGAAATCCTGTCCTCGCACACAGCTCCTGAGCTAGTTCCTACCTCCAGCAAGTTTCTGATGACAGTGTCATGAGATGTATCTTTATTAAGAGATAAGTCTGTTTCTTGAAAAAAAAAAAATCAGGCAATAAAGTTCCTATGTTAAAATATGGCCATTTAAAGTGAAGTAAGTGGATTACTGTGATGGATATTTGTTGATTCCTATCCAGCATCTAGTCCTTTCTCCATAACTTTTCTCAATTTTTGTTCAGAGATCTACTTCTCTACCCACTCCTTTGCTTTCTGAGTAGGCTGGCCCCATCTCCAGCTCGAGGATGGGCCTTGATTAGTCTAGAACAGTTAGGGTAATCCTCCTCCAGTCGCTGGTGTAGGTAACTGGTGTCACAGCATGGCACCCCGACAATTGGGGTGGTTTGGAAACTTCGTGTGACCTCACTTGGTCTGAGATAAAGCCAATGAGAGCTTTTGGAAAAGAAACACCACAGCTCTTGAGGAGCCGTTTTCCCTCCTGGAGGGGGTGACCTGTGGACATGGAGCCTGGAACTGCTGCCTTAAATTTTACTTCCATAAAGGAAGCGGACCTGAGGAGGAAGCTGGCACTGCTAACGTGAGTCGGGTCCTTTCTGACATCCCTGGGCTGCTGAATCAAACCCGTCCTGAGTGAGCCCTGCTCCTGCGCTTGCCGGGCATATGAGCTCATAGCCCTTTACTTTTCAAGCTGGCTCGAGTTGGGTTTCCCTTCCTTGTCCAGAAAAGCATCCTGACCAACAGCGATCCCTGGGAAAACCACAAGTCAAACGCCTTGAGAGCACATCCTGGGACAGAGACGAAAGAGCAGGGAAAGTTCTTATCCATGACTGTGTCACACAAGCACAGCTCGAGGTGGTGTGGCCAGTGGCTCTGAAGAGAAGGCAGCTGAGCGTCACCGCGCTCTGCCGTCCAGTGTACAGTGACCTAACTTTTCCTGTCCTTGGTTCCTATGAACAGAGTAAGAGCTGAATGGATGAGTGTCCCCAGCTCTTTCACCATCAGGAATTGTCACTGTGGGTCCTTCTGGTGGATTTTGTACTTTTAAACATTTTGTCTATCAATACGTTTTCTTATATACTTAGACAAAGCACACAACTGCACATTAGCTCTTCTGACAACCAAGGCAACCAAGTTATTATTCACCTTACCAAATCACTATAATTTGCACTGAACATTTAAAACAAGATATTTATTAGCTTTTGAAGCTTAGATATGATTTCTGATAGGCTTTTACAAATACTGAAAATAGCTTCCAGGTCCTCTTTCTTCTAAGGATCTTTGGAGATGCATAAGAACTACTAGATTTGATGATTGCAATTACCATCCAAGGAGGAAGAACATTCGGTGACTTCTCAAAAACGGTAATTAACATTAAATTACAAGTCTTGATTATTATTTACTTTTTCACAAAATGCTCAATAGAGCTTTAAAATGACGCAGAAAAAATTTTTGCATTTAGGTAAGCATTTTAAAATATAAAGAATACAAAGCAGTGTGACTTGTCACTTATAAACTGGATTAGAAGGCAGTCCACAATCAGGATAAACTGCACTCAACTAGGAGTCGAGAGATCTGGGTTCTAGTTGCCATCTTGCACAGTGTGATCCTGAACGAGTCTCTCCACTTCTGGACGTCAGAAGCCCCATCAGGAAACGAACGGGGCTGAAAGAGGGCATCTTGGACATCCCTTCCGCTCTGTCATTCTGTGACGCGATGAAGTCTGAGTAACGCGTTCCAGGCTGTTCGGGGTCAGGGGTTTTAGGAGCTATAGTCAATGTTCAGTACTTTCAAAAATTCCTACTTTTTTGAGTCCTGTTCTTATTTCTCCATGTTCTGTGCATTTAAAGGTATTTTCCTATTTAACAGCTTTTTCATCAGCAGCAATTAAAAAGTTCCTCAGGGATGCACTTATCATTTCTTGCTTTTATTTTTTTTCGACTTCCTTTTTTAATTTTTCCAAGATCTCATTTGGAGTTGTGGAGGCCAAAAGCTTCACCACTTTTTCACGAGATTTACCACCCTGGACCAAAAGGAACAGACAGTGTCAGGACAACACACTAAACTTTCTCCCGCTGCTAGAGACAGCAGCCCTCGCCGGGAGGGTGAGGGGACCGGAGCTGTCCTGACAGCTTCTCTGCCACTTTCTCCTCGTCATCTGGTCTAGCCAAAGACTCTCTCTTAGATTCCACCTTACTACAAACTTTTACAACTCTCCAGGGTTTTTTCCTTCATACATCAATTTCTGTAATAATAAAAGCTGGGTATTAAAATGTCAAAATGACTAGGGAGTCCAGATATATAATATTCTGGTTTCAAGTAATTCTTTTGTTTAAATTAAAAGTGGAAGTTTTTTAAACTACCAAAACAAATATTGCAGTTTTATATAAGCTTTAAATAAAAATAGTTCCAAATATAGAAAAAATTGCTATTCTCTATACTGTTACACATTTCTGAAAACTCCAAACAAAAAGCAACTACAAATCCAAGTGCTGTAGTTCCACAACCACTTACGACAAGTTTAAAAAGGATCTGTTTGGAAACACATCCTTTAAGAAGGTACAATCTGAGCCGGGATTTATCTAGCTGGGGAGCAGCTGCACAGGCAGCGGAGTGGGAAGTGCATCCAGGCAAATGCCAAGCATGTGCGCTGGCAGAAAATTAGAAGTGACCTGCCCCAGGCGGGGTGCTGAGGGGAGGCCCCGATCGGATGGATGTTTAGGTGCAGCCCATAATCAATGACTGAGTGCCCGCTGGCCCCTGGAGGGCGCTGTACAGTGCAGCGCCAGAAAACGAGTAGAGCTTTAAGAACCATGCACGCGGCTGCATCTCACGCCTGCAGACTCGCTTCCATCAAGTCGAGGGCAATGCCCAGGGGCCTGTGTTTTAGAAACCATTCCCCAGTGACTCAGACCCGCCCCACTGCAGGCCTGTGGTATTAATGACTTCATGTGAGCTTTCTCTCTCCTACTGAGCTGCTCCTGGTGAGGACGGATAATGTGGGACCAGAGATAGTTGATGGACTTACTAATGGGCATGACAATCAACAGGAACCAGTTTAGATTTTTTAGTATGGTGAGGACTTGAAGGAAGAGATGAGCAAGATTAATCTGACAGAGCAGGTACAGGAATGAATTGAGAAGGGAGAAAATGCTGGAAATGGTGGCAACTAAGGAATATGAGAGTATGGACAGTCTGAATAAGGATTGAGACAGTATGAATGAAGGAGACTAGGAAGAATTCACAGATTTTAGTGATTAAATGAATCTGAGTTAAAAACAACTGGCTTTTCAATTATTTGGAAAAGAAAAAAATCAGTCTTTTAAAAATAATGACTGATGTGTAATAACCAAAGACGTAGAGAGTCCCACCTTATCCAAAACCACATCACTCTTCCTGAGGTCCAGGACCTTGGAGAGGTAGCGACAGAGCTCCGCGTTCGCCTCTCCTTCCGACGGAGGCGCAGCAATGGCCACACTCACAGCCTCAGCCGTCACATCTGCAAGGAAAACAGTGCGGACTTGATCCCTGCGTTCTTCAGGAAGTGAGGCTGTTCTGTACAAGCGTTTGCCTTTGCCTGGCACACAGTTTTCAGTTAATAACGCTGAATGAAGAAATGATTAAACTGATCACACTTAAGGGAACGTAAACATGATAACTGTGCCTCCACCATCACGGAAAAGAAATCCGAAGAAAAGTGCTATTTACCCACCCTGCTGACCAGGATGGGCCTACAGTGCTGGGCAGCGTCCTGGATTCAGGCAGCTGGCAGCCAAGGAGAGTGGAACAGGCAGAGCCCAGGAGGGGGTCAGGAGCTGGGCTTGATCCCGCAGTGGCCCCGAGGCAGCTCACGGGGTTCTCGGGGTCGTCCAGGTGTCCTCATCAGGAGAACGAGGACACTGGGCTAGACTCCTCGCTTACGTGAAATGCCTCTTTAATGTTTTTCAAGTGTAATATTTACTTAAACATTTACACAGCACTTACATACCCCAAGGGCACACAGACATGTTTTTAGTGCTCTACAAACATTAACTGGTTTAACCCTCATAACAACTTTAGGAAGAAACTACTAATACCATTATCATCTCCATTTTACGACGAGGACACTGGAATTGAGAAGTAATGTGCCCAAGGTTACATGGCTAGAAAGTGATGATGGGATTCAAAAATAAAGTTGCAACACTCTGAAATCCCGGGACAAGGAGTCGCTTTTGAAGAGTGGTGCGGGCCCCTCATCCGTGCAGCCTTTATGAAAAGCCGCCGCCTGCAGTCCGCACTGCACTCGTGGGAGAGCATTTACTCAGGGCAGTGTGCGAGTGAGCTTGCGCGGGCCACAGCTGCGGCTGCTCGGGCTCCCACACTTGGGCCTCACCCGAGGAAACGACGTGGCCGCAGGAGCCACGGGAATGAGGGGGGAAAGCAAATCTCCTATCCTGTCACTGATTCTAAAATACAGTTTTTCACATTCTATCATCTGTGAAATCCAGATGTGTCCTACAATAGATGGAAAAGTGTTTAGTTCATATGGGTTTTGTCCTACTTACTGGTACATAACATAGCCGTGTACCTTCTGGTTGATGGCATCTTAGATTTGATGAAACTTGGTGTTCAACAGTAGACAGTGCCCACAGGGACCACTTAGAAAATGCTGACCAAGGAGGGCAGAGCTGTGGCCAGCTAATATGGCCATTAGCACACACCAGGCCCAGCGCCCCAATTCTGAGGTCTTGTTTTCAAAATATTTTTTTTTAATTGGAATACAGAGCTTTAGAGGTGAAAAAGACCTTCAAGATAATTCAGATCAATGTTTTTCAAACTTTCTCCCCACCCAGAATCCCCCCCACCCTAATTTCCCCGGGAATCCCAGCACTTAGATGTGAACACAGCCACTTGGGAGCCCTGTCTGCGGCCTCCCTCGCCCCCTCAGAGATTCCGGAGGCTCCTGGGCTCCAGGGAATAGCCTGAAAGCCTAATGACTTAACCCAGTGATCTCATCTGACAGGTGAAGGGACTGGGCCCAGAAATGTTTCTGCTGTGATTTAAAACACGTGCATACAGGTTGCTGGTCGGGGCTCTCAGAGCTAAGGTGTTCTCTCCCTCCTCAGACTACCGGTCATTACACTCGACCGAGATGTCTCTGCTTTCTTTCTCTGGCCAATGTCTCCAGTTTGTAATAGGACAAACTAAAAATAATCTAGGCTACACATTTTCTCTATGTGTCATTTCTAAAATACCCTTTTTTTTTTGAGGAAGATTAGCCCTGAGCTAACATCTGCTGCCAATCTTCCTCCTTTTTTTTTTTTCTTTCGTTTTGCTGAGGAAGACTGGCCCTAAGCTAACATCTGTGCCCATCTTCCTCCACTTTATACGTGGGACGCCTACCACAGCATGGCTTGATGAGTGGTGCCATGTCCGCACCTGGGATCTGAACTGGTGAACCCCAGGCCACCAAAGCAGAACGTGCAAATTTAACCGCTGTGCCACTGGGCCAGCCCCAAAATACCATATTTTTTAAAAAGGAAAAGATTCAATAGTTTTTAGTCTAGCTTGGTATGCTTTAAATATTACAAATTCACTCTTCAACACTGGCTTTACACCTTTACACTAGAATCTAGAGTCCGACAGTGGAGAAGCCTCTAACTGCAGGTGTGAAAATGCCCTCGACCACACAGGGTAAACTTCCAGCGAACCAGGCAGAGGCGGGGTGGAGGGACACTGATTGATACGTGACTCCCACCTCAGTGTCCAGACATACCTGTTACAGCGTTTTGTCTGGAACCAGGCTTGGCATGGATGGCTATGGTGACACAACCTTTAGGATCAGCTGCCACAGGACCTAAGGGAGGAAGTGATGTCTCTGGTTTCTTGCTCTCGCTTTTACCCTAAAACGACAACGACCACCACGCTACAACTTCACAGGTTACAAAATATTTCCCCACACATTTGACCCTTCCACTACCGCCCTTTCACCCTTAACCAAGAGAAACGATGCTCATCAGTCGTGTCCAGGAATTTCTGACCACCTAGAATGATTTCTCAACACCTTTCATGGCTCAAATCAATTCTTCCATGAAGCCTTCCCATGGACCCCACAAAGCGTTCTTTCCTGCCTTGGAAGACCCGACTCTGGCTTCCGCACCTCGTGCTGGCTCCCACCGTGTGCTCTGCATTTCCCGTTCCTCGGGGCAGAGACCATTTGTTATTCATCTTTGTAGCTCATGCGGCACGAACTAATAAAGGTTTGTGAACACCTGTGGCTGGAAGTGTCTGCGCGTGCATCTGCGGGGAGGGCGGAGAGGAAGGGGGGACGGTGATGCTGAACGCCCTACTATGCGACAGAAGCTGTGCTAGGCACTTTTCATTCCACAGACAGGATCTAAGGCCTGGGGCGGGATGCAGGCAAAGGGAACGTAAAGATGAGTAGGGACGCACGTTCCTGCCCTCGAGGAGCGCGGGCTGCGGAGACAGGAGGGGACACACATCCCTGACACACTAAGGGCCTCCAGCGCAGAGCGGGGCAGGCAGCCCAGCGCCGGGACGCGGACCGAGCGCAGGAGCGGGGGGCGGTGCGCCCTCGGCGGGTCGCGAGGCGGAGAGGAGCCTCAGGAAGCTCGGCCGGGCGGCGCTGCACGAGCACGAGGCGCGGGCGGACCGTCGGGGGCGGCGGCAGCAGGAGCCCGGGACCCAGGGAGCACCCTGTGCCGCCCGCGGTCTCACCGCCACGGCACTGCCACTGGCCTTATTGGTCGCACCAGCTTTCTTCGGCATCTCGGCGCCCCGAGCGAGCCGGACGGAGGGGCCAGCACCAGGTCCGGCGGGTAGCCGCCCCAGCCCGCAGAGCGGCCGCAGCATCCCCGCCTCCCGGAAGAGCCCTCTGCGCCTGCGCACCGCGAGCGGGAACCGGCCCCGCCGGAAGAGTCCTCTGCGCCTGCGCACATCGAGCGGGAGCGGCCCTGCGGGTCGGCGGACGTGTCTGCTGCGGTCGGAGCGCGCCCCCTGCCGGCTGGCGGGGCAGGCCTCCGCGTTCCTTCAGGACCTGCGCGGGCCCCTCCCTCCTGGAAATTGGCCCCGGAGGCGGAAAGTGGCTCTGGTCGTGTCCTGACCCCTCCCCGCCAGCGGCGGGAGGGCCGTGTGCCTCCGGGCTCCTGTACCGTCCTGGGAAGACGGACTGGAGCGAGCGGCAGAGAGCGCGCAGGGCCAGGCATCTTCCGGCCCCTGCGGCCGCCGGGGGCGCGTACAGCCCCGCGGGTGGAAGGAGGGCACCCGCCGCCGGAGCCTGCGGGCGCATCCCGCGCGTTCACGGGGCACCCAGCGCGAGCTGGGCGCGGGGATCCCACGTGTGAAAAAGGAGGAAATACATTCAGACGTGCGATGTGGCCGGAGATGAGACTGGAGACGTCAGCAGAGGCTAATCGCCGAGTCCTTGAAGGGTCTGAGGCCAAAGATGGGTACAGTCCAGTTGGTTGTTTTAGAAAGATCACTGCCCGCAGAGTGGCCCATGGAAGAATAGAGGTCGGGAGATCTGCCACAGAAGTGGAAGACGGTGGCCTGGGCCAGAGCAGTGGCAGTGGAGATAGAGAACTGGGAGCTGATCATTTCAAGGATGTTCGGGAACTGGGGTGATCAGAGCTGGGGGAAGGACTGGATGTGGGGATGAGTAAAGTGTCAAGGAAGATACCCAGGTTTGGGAGTCTGAGATGAGTTGTTCTGTTTGGGACATAATGAGTTTGAGATGCCTGTGGGACGTCTAAGTAGAAATATTAAGGGCAACTGAAGCTTGAGAGATCTGGGCCAGTGATAGATTCTGGAGCCCTCTGAAAATAGATGCTAATTGAGGCCATGGAAGCTGATGAGAGAAAGGCTGAGAGAGAAAGAGCGCAGGGCACGGGGGCGCTCAGGACAGAACCCGAAGGGAAGGAAGAGAAGCCCCCGAAGGACACTGGCCAGATGTAGGCGTACACGCAGCCAAGAAAGGGTACTTCAAGAGGGGTTGGCCAACAGTGACAAATGCAAGAGGACAGGTCAAATAGCAATGAGTGGTGTTGGTGACCCAGCCAGGAGCAGTTTCAGTGGAGAGGAGGAACGGAGGGGACAGAGTAATGCAGCTTCACTGTGAAGGGGTAACCCGTATCTGGAGGGGCACGTGGCGTTAAGCCCCATTTTTCATCTTTAAACTGGATGAGAGTTAACCATATTTGAGTGCTGACAGGAAGAAGCCGGGAGAGGAAAGGTTAGAACCGAGGAAGGCGGTAGGGTTCTGGGCGCAGCTGGAGAGACTGACGTGTCAACAGGAATTCTGACGCCCCTCTTTCACAGAGAAGGGAAGCTCAGGTGCACATGTTGGTGTGTTTATAGGTTGGTGGGAGCGGGGTTTTCTTTCATTAGCTGAAGGAGAGGGGGTTGAAGATGCGAGGAGAGTGGAACAGATTTAAGTAGTCTGGAGAATGGCAAAAAGCTGATTAGTGAAACCCTCAGCTGGCAGCACAGATGGTCTAGTTGAACCTGGAGACTGTGAAATCATCATGGTCCAATCTGTACAGTTAGATCATTTTGGTTTTATTATTTTAATTTTTTTTTTTTGAGGAAGGTTAGCTCTGAGCTAACATCTGCTGCCAGTCCTCCTCTTTTTGCTGAGGAAGACTGGCCCTGAGCTAACATCTGTGACCATCTTCCTCTGCTGTATATGTGGGACACCTGCCACAGCATGGCTTGATGAGCAGTGTGTAGGTCTGCACCCGGGATCCGAATGGGCAAACCCTGGGCCGCCGAAGCGGAAGGTGTGAACTTAACCACTGTGCCACCGGGCCAGCCGCTGGTTAGATAATTTTAAATGCCTGGACTGAGTAGCCAGGAAGTTGAAGACAAGGCACATAACTGGATTCATCCAGGTGTGTTTGAGGGTTATTGAAGTGGTTAAAGTGATCAAGGATCAAAAGTGGAGAAGGAAAAAAAAAAAGATCAAAGGTGGACTCTAATTGGGTAGGGAAGGAAGAGGGCTCACAGCACAGTCAAGGGAATGGCAGTCTGGAGGTCCAAGAACAGATGTAACTGGAGTGCAGCTGAGAGCTGTGGGCAGAGCGGGATGTCTGAATCTGCTTCTTCAGGGGCAGGGCAGGTCCACGTGACAAGGTGCACGGCGTGGTCATGAGGAGCGGCTGACGTGAAATGGGGAAGGTGACTGGAGGTAAGGAGGGAAGGGAAAGCTGTTTGGAGGGGCTGTCCACCCCACAGGGACTCTGAGGCCACTCAGCTTTGGTAGAAGAAAGTGAACGGGGTGTTAAACCAAAGCCCTACTTTCCTTGTTTGAAATCACTTGAGAATTGAGGCACAAAAGCTGAATCAGCATCATATAGAATTGGGGTTAAGTCATGACAGCCTCAATTACAGCTCTGACAGTTACAAGGGAAATAAAGGGCGCACTTGCGATGGTGAGTTATTCATGGTATCTGGCAGTTGACTAGATGGGTGAAGGCAGGGAAGCGGTGCCAAGAACCGTGCCGCCTCTCCCACAGGGGACTCGGGAGTGGGGAGCAGGGAGGGAGGAGCCATCAGCCCCATTTGCCACCAGAAACCATGCACCTGACCCACATCTGTCCCAAATCTCTGCCTTTGGAGGGGAAAGAGACAGGGTGGGAAGATATGTTGCCCAATGGTGTGGGGAAGAACAGGGGCTATGATCCAGATGGCTGAAAACCCATTCTAAATATGTTTATACTGGTTCCCACTTACTTTTTTTGGGTGAGGGAGATTGGCCCTGAGCCAACATCTGTGGCTAATCCTCCTCTTTTTGCTTGAGGAAGATTGTAGCTGAGCTAACATCCGTGCCCATCTTCCTCTGTTTTCTATGTGGGACGCCACCACAGCATGGCTTGATGAGTGGGTGTGTAGGTCCATGCCCAGATATGAACCCTGGGCCACGGAGTGGAGCACGTGAACTTCACCACTATGCCACCGGGCTGGCCTCTGCTTTCTTTCTATCTTCTTTCAGTTTTTAGCAGAGTTCCATTTAAAAACTCCATCTTGTCTTAGCTTTGCCAATGGAGAAAATGGAAAATGGATTTCAAAGTGTACACGCTAGACAAGAGAGTAAATGAGCCGAGTAGCTCTGGGGCTGGGATCACCGTGGCGCATCCCCTCTGATGAAGGGTGCAGTTTGTCTAATGCAAGGAACGATTCCTAGGTTCTGAACCTGGGTGACGAGAACAGAGAGAAGAAAGTGGTTTAAAAGAGAGCCACTAGAAAGGGAAGTGGAACAGAAAGTTTCAGACACGTTGCATTTAACACAGTGAGTTCGGAGACCTGGCTCTCTAATGTCCTGCAAGCTTGTCTGTTCTCAGGTGAATTTTTTTTTTTGAACAGTACAGCCACTACTTATGTGGACCTACAAGAAAGAACACTTTGATAATGCAAACAATCTCAATTTGCTGAGGAGATACTAGAATAATCACACTTTTAAAAAACAGAAAATACTCTACTCTAGTGAATACAGATGAGCCAAGTATCTTTTTGGGTCGTATTGTGAAGTGTGAGAATGATGACATAAATGTTATTTTGAGAGCCGACAAAATAGTATTTTCCCAGCTCAGCTGGGGAGGCAGACCTGGGTTTAAATTCTGCCCCCACCACTTACTGACCTTTCTACACGGGAATTTCTTGGCCTGTGAAATGGGTTTTCCGACAGTACGGCCCTCATGCTGTTGTGAGACACAACTGAGGGCATGTGCACAGTACTCAGGGCAGACCCTGCCACACAGCTGTCACTCAGCAGCTACTGTCAACACGCAACAGCGGCGAGACAGTCGTCACGCTGGAACAGAGCAAGAGCAAGAGCAGTCTGCTTGCCCGCCCTCCTGGGACCAGGACGAGGGAAGCCTGAGCACGAGACCGAGAGCAGCAGAGCGGCATTGGGCGGAGCCGCCTCCAGGCAGCCGCAGCATTCTTACCTGTGTTGCGTTACTTCCGTAAATTAAAAATAAGGTTAAACCTCAATTAACTAGAATCCTCATTCCAAAATGCTGTCTTACCCTCAATTTTTAGAAGAAAAAGACAAGTGACAAAAAAATAAAAGGATAATAGACATTTATTTTTTAAAAATTCCAGGGGATGTCCCGTATCAGTGAACAGTCCTGTTGCGCCTGCTATGGCTGCCTTCAATTACAATCGTTCAGTGCAACGCACTCGAAGCCTCTGAAACGCCTCAAACATCGAAAGACCAACTTGTCTCTGGCATACCATACTGTTTAAGGCAGAAGTATTTTCTACCCCATAATGGTTACTACAGAATATCTGCTGGTTAATCTTTAGTTAACCAGAACCACACATTCCATAGATATTCCAGTTAACTGAGATTTATACGCCCAAGGTCATGTTACCAGAAATAGGAAAATTTCCCTTTTCTTCAGCAATATGAAGAGACCTCTGCCACCAACACACGTCGCTACCTTCTTGAAAATATAAAATGAAATACTACTTTAGATGAAGAATTTTTATATCCTAAATAGCATTATTTAGAAAAGAATCTTGACACTTCAAAGAATTGTGATTTTTAACCATCTTCCACAACTATTTGATATACCTTAAACTTAATTACATCTAAGTTTTTTATAAGATAATCACTTTCAAGGGAAAAAAAGAATGTTATTTATATAAAAATTTTGCTTTACAAAAAAGTGTATAAATGTCATTCTGCCAGATGCCCTTCCTACCCCCTCCTAATACAGCTGTAGCTGCGGACGACAGTGAGGTCATGAACATTACACAGACTTTACTTCTTGGATAGAACTGTGTAGGTGACAGAATGTATACTTTTCAGCACGAGTGATTTTGTTGGCTATCTTTAAAATTTCAAAGTAGTTGTTAGAAATGTTAATATTTCATTTCATTTTCTGCTGTGTGAGATTATCACCACCATGAACTGATGTCTGCCAGTCACCATCATCGTCACCATCCTCATCTCAGTCTCGGGAGTTCTCGGCAGCATCCCCCATGCGGACAGCCAGGGACAGTGGTGCAGTGGGATGAGAAGGATGCAGTCTGAGACCATACCTTTAGATTGGTTTATATCCCATTATTGTGAATTTGTACAAACGCCGTTTATAGTTTAAAACTGTACTATGTAACAGAGGACTATACTATTACAAAATAGCCTTTTCTGTAAATGCACTGAAAAGCTTCTTGGGCATTGATTAGGCCTATTTCTAGCAATATTCCAACAGATATTTCAAAACTCCAAATATAAAGTCAGTTTTCTTAATTTTCTGAAATGAGTTAATTCTGTAGGAAAACTGACGCATCTGGTATCTCAAGTAACCTTCAAAATAGCTAAGCCTATATACCCATCTCATCTAACCTTCAAAATAGTTAAAACAAAAACAAAAACTACTACTAACAACTACTTTATATATAACAAGAATCTTTCAATTATAAAACTGTTGAAAGACCATGAGTCAGCTGATCTATGAAATTATACAAGATAAAGCTGAAATAGCTGCAGGTTTTTTTAATAATTAAACCCAGTTCTCTTTTTCCCTAAGGTTATAAGAAAACGGAAATCTGCCTTTAAATCATGCAGAGATTTAAATCAATGTTTTTCTATCTCCTCTAAGAAACTAAAATGTTTCTTATCTTACAATTATAAATATTCATAACACTCAGACTCCTTTTTGTGGCCAGTTTTTTATGCCTTTGAGACTAGACTGTATGGTTCTATTTAGGCAAGATGTGTGATAATGCTACATTATGTATAAAATATTATTTCTGGTATTTGTCCATCTTCTATTGAAGTGCCATTATTATTGCCAGGGGAACTGAAAAAGAAAAAGACAGTCTTGCTAGCAGTGGGTGTTTCATGAACTACTTTCTTCAGTCCTTTTGTGCCGTAGTGGGAATCTGGACCCTAAACGAGAACAAAAGCTTCATTAGTAATTTTCATTTAATAAGCACTCAACTTGATGTGGTGTTTTAATTAGATTAACGATCTACTATATTTCCTTACAGCTCTTGTATAAAATTTTATGCCAAGTCATTTAATGAAAAATGAAGTTTTTGAATCAAAGCTAATTAATGATTAAAAATACTGAATGTAGAACTCAGCTATTAGGGAAGAGTGAAATGGTTTTAAGAAAATAATTATTTTCTCTTCCGTCAACCATTCAGTCTCCTACTCAAACAAAGGGCTGCTGAGGAGGAACCCTTTCTCCCGGAGCAGAGCTGTGCCGAGGCGCCTCTTTTCTCAAAGCACCGGGGCTCTGGCGCCCAGCTCCCCTCCTCCCCGTCTTCCTAAAAGGCTCTGTCAGCAACTCCCCATGACAGCCCCGAGGAACGCTGGGCCCCATGGGCTCCCCGCGTGGCGCCCCAGACGACTCTTACCTTGAGTGTCGCACACGCGGTGTAGCACACGCTGGGCAGGACCTCTATGGGCTCCTTGAACATGACCCTGAAGGTGTTAGCAGTCCCGTCACAGCTAAATCCAGTGTCATTCTGTCCCAGGGTTTGTTTTTTCTCATATTCAATGATCTGTAATTTTTAAAAGAGACATTACATTTAAGTTAAACCAACAGACACAAAATTTCATAGAAAAGAATATAAAGCCTTTAGGAATAGCAGAGTAGACGACTACATCTCTGTGTTGTAACTTTTTCTACTTCTCTCTAATCACCAAAGATGGCTTTCAACATGCTGTCAGAAAATGGATATTTGTCACTCATCGCAGAGAAGCTGGGGAGAATGTCAGGGGGCTGGGGCTGGGCTGCAGGAGAGAGGAGCTTCCAGGCTTTGGAACTGGTTTTTTTTTTTAAGGAAGATTAGCCCTGAGCTAACGTCTGCTGTCAATTTTTTTGATCCACTGTGTTTTTTGCTGAGGAAGACTGGCCCTGAGCTAACATCTGCATCCATCCTCCTCTACTTTATATGTGGGATGCCTACCACAGCACGGCTTGCCAAGCGGTGCCATGTCCACACCTGGGATCTGAACTGGCAAACCCTGGGCCGCTGAAGTGGAACATGCGAAGTTAACTGAGGTGCCACCGTGGTGGCCCTCACAACTGTTTTTTGAGAATGTCTGCATTTTATTTTATTTTTTTTTTAAGATTTTATTTCTTTCCTTTTTCTCCCCCAAAGCCCCCCAGTACATAGTTGTATATTCTTCGTTGTGGGTCCTTCTAGTTGTGGCATGTGGGACGCTGCCTCAGCGTGCTTTGATGAGCAGTGCCATGTCCGCGCCCAGGATTCGAACCAACGAAACACTGGGCCACCTGCAGCGGAGCGCGTGAACTTAACCACTCGGCCACGGGGCCAGCCCCGAGAATGTCTGCATTTTAGATACCTGAGGGAAATGAGCCTTTGCTCCTTGCTACCCCATGTCTTGTTGCTAGGAAATTCCTGTAGCATTTCCTATGTCTAAATGTTATTTACTGAAATTAAAATAACCTTAAATGCAATATTCACGTATGTGGATGTTGAAAATGTGAAAATTCTGTCTTCACTCTAGTCCCATAATCTGCGCCAGGCACGGCGGGACACCCTCAAGCAGCTTCCAGCCACGAGAGCAGACGTGCAGGCGGCTTGGCCCGGTGCCACAGCCGGAGCCGTGAGAAGACGGTGCGGGCAGGGGAAACTCGCTGCCAGGAGCGCGGCTGCACAGAGGAGAGCGGTGCAGGCTCCCGGGCACAGAGCAACCCACGCAGAGGCTGTGGCTCACAGCCTGCCTTTGTGCACAGAGTAGACAAAACAGTAGTCGTAAGACAGGCCAAACCAACGTCTGCAGCCACGGCTCAGGACTGCAGGCCTGCCTCTGCAGGGACAGCGAGCAGAGAAGACCATGAGGGGCCTCGGGTGCTGTGATGTCCTGTTCCTTGATCTGGCTGCTGGTTAGACAAGTGTGTTGTTTGCGAAAAGGAAGCCGTATGTACCACTTACAAACGTGCACTTTTCTCTATGTTTATCACAGTTCAATAAAAAATTTTAAAGACGACACAACAGTGCCCTGAAAGCAGCAGTGCGACACCAGGTGGCTGTAGCAGTGTGATCTAGAGCAATGCACTTCCCTGCTCTGAGCCTCAGGTGGTCTTTTAATTTGGGGCGACCTTGCTTTGCTTTCTTCCTAAGCTGTTATGAAAGTCAAATTATGAGACCAAGCAACAACGACAGCAACAGACTACGTTCCAAACCCGTTGCATCTCACTGTCCCCACAAAACCACAAGGCAGGCACCACCACTGTCACAGCAGACAAGGAAACTGAGGCTGAGAGAGGGGCATAATTTGCCCACAGTCATATCCTGGAGGTGGTGCAGCTGAGACTCAAACCCAGGCCATCTATCTGGTGGTGTAGCTGGAGGGTGCATGACACCAGCCACTGGGGCAAGAAAATAAAGAGAAGTCCTATTTCTGTTCAGTTTACTCTGAGTATTCACGTTTTACCACTTAGTACACCTGTGACCCTGATGATGCCCTCCCTCAGTCTGCGCTGAGCCTGGTGTCTGAGCTAAGGGATGAGGTGCAGTGGGGGGAGAGCAGGCTTCCACACCAGCCAAGGCTGACAGCGGCCTCGCTCCCTCTCAGGCCTGCAGGCTAGACAGCCTGCTTAAGTGGGTTTCTGGATCCCTTTGGATAGGATCTTGACAACACTTTTATAAAGTATATAAAGTGAAATGGGGAGTGATCATGAAAATCTTTTACACCCTTCAGAGGTTTATTGTGGTTTTTCTGCACTTAAAAAGATGGAAACAGAATTTCCTAACCTGCTTTACAATCTGTCAAATAAACAATTTCAGTGGGTTTTGAACCTATTTGTTAAAAATATTAAAAACGGGGGCCAGAGGGCCGGCCTGGTGGCAAAGTGTTAAGTGTGCACGTTCCACTTCGGCAGCCCGGGGTTCGCCGGTTTGGATCCTGGGTGTGGACACGGCACTGCTTGGAAAGCCATGCTGTGGTAGGCATCCCACATATAAAGTAGAGGAAGATGGGCACGGATGTTAGCTCAGGGCCAGTCTTCCTCAGCAAAAAGAGGATTGGCAGCAGATGTTAGCTCAGCACTAATCTTCCTAAAAAAACAAAAAGGGGGCCAGCCGCATGGCCAAGTGGTTAAGTCCGCGTGCTCTGCTTTGGCAGCCCAGGGTTTCTCCAGTTCGAATCCTGGGCGCAGACATGGCACTGCTCATCAAGCTATGCTGAGGCAGCATCCCACATACCACAACCAGAAGGACCCACAACTAAAAATACACAACTATGTACCGGGGGGCTTTGGGAGAAAAAGGAAAAATAATATCTTTAAAAAAAAATTAAAAATGTAATTTTCAGGGCTGGCCCCATGGCTGCGTGGTTAAAGTTCTGCGTGCTTTGCTTTGGCAGTCCAGGTTGGCAGGTGTGGATCCCGGGCATGGACCTATTCCATCGTCAGCCTTGCTGTGGAGGTATCCCACACACAAAAAATGGAGGAAGACTTGCACAGATATTAGCTCAGGGCGAATCCTTCTCACCAAAAAAAAAAAAAAAAAAAAAAAAAAAAAGGGTAATTTTCTAACTGTGTTGTAAGAATGACAAATTGACATGAGTGATGTAAATTTATCAGCTGAATTTCACTATAATCCTTAGTGCACAGCATTAGAAAATGAACATGACTTCATCTAGGAGATTCTTTCATTTGGAACAAGGTATCTTTGAGGTAGTGACATATCTTTCAGCAAATCAGAGCTTTGAACTGCTGTGCATTTCAAAAACTAATGATGCATTTTGATCACAGGGCTCACCTAGGTTTTTACTTTTAAAAATAATATATAAATAACATTTTACAAAGGGCAGTTCTTTCTGCTGATAAAAGTTTGAAAGATTGCTTTCTTTTCTCATTTCTATCTTTTGTGTTTTAATTTATGTGTAAGGACAGTATGGTATATGTATAGTTTGTAAATAAAAGTACAATGAAGATGTGTTTCAAAAATAATTTTCCTAACTGGGGTGTACCCTCAAAAGGGTGCAGAACACTGGTTTACTGGAAGGGAAAGAGGTGGTATTTAACCTTCTTCCAGATTAAGAAATGAGGCAGAGCCCATCTCGAGATGAGGCAGGGAGCATAGACAATCAGAAACCAGAGGGTGTTCACAGGAGTTAGAAGAAACAGACAGTTTCAAGCCCTAGAGTTCAAGTGCCATGAAAAGGCAGGGGCGTCTTAAGCCAGCCAAGGCACAAGCAGGAAGGACCAAGAGAGGGGTTCCTGGACCAATTCCCTGAAACTACATTTTTTTGATCACTTGTAAAACAGAACTCTCTAGGCTTAAAATGCTACTAAATTACAACATCTTTGTCAAGTTACAATATCTTATTGTAAAATTACATGTTTGTTATATTTCAAGATGATATATAGTGGGGAAAACGTGTACCTGTATATTCACTTGATAATCCGTGGGACCGTGAATAGATCCATATAAACCAAATCCAACTATAGAGATTCTTCGATTAACTGTGAACCTGAGAGAATGAAGCCAAATATAAAATAACATACATAATTCAGTAAGTTCATATTCTCAAGGCTTATCAATTTTTTTAAGTACTACCTGGAATATCTAATTTTACTAATAAAAACTATCACAAATCAGATATCCTTGGAAATGTCATCTGCTTGCAAAAAAAACCTTTCCAGAGTAAATTTTAACTTAAAGGGAACTTAAGTAGAATTTATTTTCTATACTGTACATTTTTGAGAGTCAAAGGAATTTATTTAACCTAAATACCCACTTTTCTTGTAATAATAATTTTAGTCCAAATATGTTTGCACATCTCCTTCATGAACACAGCGGTGGCACCCATTGGCCTGAAGCCCAGCATCCCAAAGTGTGACCTTTCCTCAGCACGGTGAACGCTTACTGAGGCCACCCGTGCGTTGGTGCTGGGGAAATAACGGTCAACTGGGCAGTCTCCACCCCATGGCACTTACAGCCTAACAGAGGACATTGACGATAAACAAGTAAAGAAAGGAATAAATCAATAATTACAAACTGTGCTAAGAGCTGTGAAGGAAGCAGGCTGCTGTAACAGCACTGGTGGTGGAGGCCTGGGGACAGGACCCCAGGGAGATCAGAATGGGATTTCACAGTGGAGCAACTGGCAAGTCCAGTTTGGTCATAATAGTTAAGAACTACACCCACCCTACTCCCTTTTATAAATGTATAAAAACTGACATCAAGTACAAATGGCACTGAAAGACTGTATAATCAGAGATAATTTGTAATATAAATTACTGATCCTCAACATTTTCGATAACAATTTCAATATTATTGTGATGATTATCATCACCACACCCCACCACTTTATGGGCACTTCCTGTGCTGGGCACTGAGCTTCAGTTCTTTACATGAATTATTTCCTTTAATCACCATAGCAGCTCTATAAACTAAGTAATACAGTATTATTTTTATTACCGTCAGTTTTTATAGTTGAGGAAACTGAGGTTGAGAGAAATTAACTTGCCTACATCAAAAAGTGTGGCGGAGCTGGGACGTGATTCCAGGTCTGCCGGGATCAAAAGCCCACGCTCTTGGCCACTATGTTAAACTCCCAGGGCAGGATGAAGACCTCCTCAAAATTTTTAAAATGCACTTTTTATAATGTAGTTTTTTCTTATTATAAAAAAGCAACATATTCTCTGGAAAAAAAACTTAGAAAATGTAGTTAAAACCATCAAGGGGGAAAATGTAAAGCATCTCTAAACCCATCATCCAGAGCTGGGCTGCTTCCCCTCGGCACACATCCCTCCAGTCTTCTGGTTCTCTTTTTTAACAATGGGAAAATAGACTGTTTTCTATGAATGTGTATTATTTAAAAGTCATCAGAATATATATATTTTTATACCTTTATTTCATGTAAAAAGGCAAAAGATTATCAGTGATTCACCAAATATAGCTAATCCCTAGCTGTTGGACAATCTAGGTTACCTGCAGTTCTTGTTACAGAACAATGCCCTGATGACCGATCCCATACTAAATCAGCTTGCAGAGCCTAATTATTTCCTGAGAATAAATGCCGAGAAGTAGAACTGCTGGTGGGAGTGAAAGGCACATTCTTGAGGCTTCACACAAACACTATTGGTTGCGTTCTGGGGAGACCACTACATTTTACACCTATGAGAAACAATGATCGTTTCTATCTCGCTCTCAACAACCACGAGGATTTTAATTTCTTTTTGCCGTTGAGAAACTGACAAATTCTATTTATATTTCTTTGATTATTAATGAGTTAAAACATTTGCTAATATGCATACTATTTTCTCTTTAATGAAATATTCAAGTTCTTTCCCCATTTCTCTCTGCTGCTGAGTGTCTTTTTCATGTGAATTTGAAAAACCATGTTATACAGTTATGCTTTGTCAGTAACGTCCATTACAAAAAGTTTCCTGTCATTTATCTCTTGTAGGGGCTTTGGACATAAAAATTTTGGATTATCTGTAGTCAAATTATGATCTATGCCGAGTTTAGACAGGCCTATCTCATCCTCATAATAAACAAACATGCACCCGTTCCAGCACTTTCATTGTTGTAATGTTAAAAATACAAATATTGGTAGATGGCTCTAACCATGTTTTCCCAGTGGTTAACCCCTACTAAGACTCTCTCACTTATGTCAGGTGGGTTTCTGACCTCTGTGCTATATTCCATACGACACTAACTTACTGTAGCTTTACAATACTTTCCATGTTTGATTCCTACTGTTCTTTGTAAAAAAGAAACATTTAATCTTCCAGATTAACTTTAGAATAATTTTGCCAAGCCACTCCTCCTTGCCAAAAATATTTGACTTCTGAAAGGAACTGCATAACATGCATAGGTTAATTTGGAGGGACACTGTCTGACTCTAGTTGAAGTTCTCCAGTTCTTCATAAAGGTACCATACTGTACATTTCTTACAGGATTCAATCCTGCTACTTTATGTTATTTTTTACTCTTGTAAGTGGGATCTGTTTTTACTCAATATTATAACTGAAAATGTAAACACAAATTTTTTTTTTTGGCAAAATAATATAACAAAATGTGCCATCTTAACCATTCTTAAGTGTATAATGCAGTGGCATTAGTACATTCCCATTACTGTGAACTAGCAGCAGCAGCCCCATCTGTAACTGAGCTCTGACGACCTGTGTGAACGTCACTGGCTTCTACATCTACATTTTAAAGAGGCCACTATTCTCTTCTCTTGGTGCTAATAGATTTTTAGCAGATCCTGAGGTTATTTAGGTGGATCCGTTGTTCTCAAACGAAGCTCCATCCCCAAGGAGGCTCGCTCTGTCCCATGAAGGTTTAGGGGCAGAGAGCCAGGGACACCAGATCTCCTGCAATGCTTAGAAAGTCTCCTAACACAAGGATCCCAGCCAACTTTCACGTGTCCTGTCAGAATTCACGTAGGTGAAAACCTTGTTTATGAGACTTGACCCTAATTCCATTTTATTTATAAACCAAAGTTTTTTTGGCAATTTTAATATTTGCTGACTTTTACAAGAGGCACCTACCACAGAGGAAAATCATGCAGTCAGTTCTTGCTGTTTGTGGTAGTTACATTCTATAAAGTTGCTGCAAACACAGAATTAGCAAACACTAAACCACTGCTCCTGGGGAATACGTACACGCCGTCCCTCACACAGATTACAGTCTTCAGTCCTAAAAACAATTTGGCCTAGTAGATTCCATTTCATTTTACAAAAGAGAAAACAGAGTTCAGAGTGACTTGCCTGAGGCCACCCCACTAAAAGGTGCCCGCACTGGGATTCAGACTGTCTAAGGGCCCAGAGCGGGATGTCCTCCACTGCCCCACCGCCTCCACCTCCATCCCCATCCCCGTGTGAGAGGAAACAAGGAGGTGGGGCATCCCCTCAACAGACCCCAGCTGGGAACACGCTACACCCCACCCCCACCCCCCCGCCCCGGGAACTAGAATCTTCTCCTGCCAATGACTAAGAAAGTGCTCCAAGTATTGATCTGGGGCTTATAAATAAATTTTGGTGAGTAGGCGAGTTCGCAAATGCAGAAACTGAATAAATAGCACTGACCGGACTTTATCGGGAAGCTTTAAAGAGAATGATAGAATTGGCAGCAGTGCTGTTCGTGTAACGTCATGAGACATTAATATGATACGCCTGTCCCCTGCGATGGTAGCTGGTTAGCACGCCGACACAAACCCGTACTGCAACCGACTGCTTCGTTTGCTCTCTATGTGGTCTCGTCCAATGTCTACATATTCAAGTACGCATTTTATTCTATCCGTTACATTTATAGGCCATTATATCGATTCAAAGAAAAAAAACATGTGAAGCATATTATCCATGAATTCCATTTCAGGTCAGTAAAGGGGGAATACAAAATATTTATTATAAAAAAGGAGAACTGGGTTTTATGCAGTTCAGAACTACTGATGTATATTTTATCTGCAAATAATGAAAAAGATCTCTTCCTTTCCAACATTCCAGGCTCTAATTTCTTTACCCTAATACGACCTCAATCGGAAGGATAAGAACGCTGCTGAGGAACAGCAAGGTGAGCAGGCACTGCTGAGCTAGGGGTCAACAGTCGCCGTGTTGAAGACGTATTCTTCTAGACCTGGTCTATTAGTAGGTACATCTGGAACGAAGGTGAAATCATACCGAAAGTCTTTTTGAATCTACTGAAATAATCGAATTGTTTTTCTTTGACCTGCTACTGTGGCGAATTACGTTAATAAATTTCCTAATATTGAGCTATTCTTTCAATCTCCAAATAAGCTCTATTTGCTCAGACAGTATTACTCTTCTAAGGTGCTGCTAGATTCGATATGCTGATATTTTACATAGAATTTCTTCTTCTACGTGGAGTAAGCGAGACTGATCTAGAAAATGGTCTCGTCAGATTCCTGTATAAGGTTCTGCTTCCTTCCGTAACTAACCGAGAAGTATTCCCTCCTTTTAAGGCTCAAGGAAACGACCTGTTCCTTGATGGTTTGATACAACTCACCTGTAAAAACCACCTTGTGAAGGGACAGTTCTTTGATAACTTTTAATTCCTTCCATGGTAACTGGTCTATTCACGCTTTCTTCTTCAGTCAATTTTGATAATTTATATTTGCCTATAAAATGATCCATTCCATTAAGATGTTCAATTTATTAGCATAGGGTAAATCCAGAATTAAAATAAAAATTTCCTCAGTATATGATTATATTCCCACTATTATTTCTAAATATGAGTATGTTTTATTACCTTTGCTTATTTATTTTATTGATCTTTTTAAGGAACCAGCTTATGGATTTATCGATTCTACTGTTTTTAATTAATTAATTTCTACATTTATCTATTTCCTTCTTTGTTCTTATGGTTGTTTTGCTTTTCATTTTCTAGCTTCTTGGGTTGAATGCTTAAGCCATTTATTTCTACTCTAATTTATTTAGTAAAAGCAGTTAATTATTACTGTTTCTTTGTGTGATGCTTTGGCCTCATCCCTAAGTTTTCATATACAATGTTCTCATTGAGAAGGATTACTAAAGTCCACAAATACAGTTTTATTTCCATTTTAACCCAGTATTTATGAGTCCTCTCCCCCTCGGAGTTCTATTTTTTAACAAACTTGTTATTAGTTTCTAGTTTTATTCCAAAGTGCTACAAGTGGAAAATCCAAGAGGCATGTTTATGAAGACTGGTACTTATTCTCTTTTGACATTTAACCTAAGGAAACACAGTGAAGCACACATAAATTCCTCAACAGGATTATATGCATATATCTTTCAAGATTCTTGATTTTTTTTTCCCATTCAAGCTTTTCTAAACAGATACTGAGATATTTTCCATGCAATGTCTATAGAAAGGAAAAACTCACACCAAACATAGTAAGACTGAATGTATTAAATTGTAGCCCTAAGACTGTAAAAACAGCGTTTGATCAAGTAAGGTCTAGGCCTCGGCTCACCAGCAGTGGCAATCCAAACAGAATTCATGTACAGAAAGCCCAACCCAATCCTTTCTCAATTTACTTGGTTCCTAAGATGTCCTCTCACTCATGATTCAGTGAGGAGACTGGTATATCTCACAGACTTCTTGACTCTTGTACTAACTTAGAAGTTATTAAACAAAGAATAAAATAAAATGTTGGTTAATTAGCTCCTAAAACATGAGGATAAAAGCCACATGCTGGCCGCCCACATCCCCACGCCCGCCATCTGCGGGTACCTGATGCGGTCGCTGGTGCCACTGTAGCCCCAGCGGCTCTCCACCTGCTGGAACCTGTTGATGCAGCACTCCTTCCCTCTGAGGCAGCACCTCGGCCGATCGATATATTCAACTCGGGGTTTAGGATTGACAGTAAAATGAAGAAAGAGATTTACCACTTCACGGTCGGACAGAATTCCAGACTGAGCAGGACCTATAGAAATAAAAATATAAATCTCAATAAAAGCGACTTGATTTCAATCCCTAACTTTGTAATAATCCACACAATAAAGTGAATTCAAATCTGGAAGATGTAAAGTAACAAGGTAGAAAAATCTTAGCATATATAATTTTAGCATATATTTAATTTTAAAGTTTTTCTAAATTCATGTAAGGTTAAGCTAACAGAACGTAAGTACTAAAATCATTAATAAATCAAAGCTTAGATGAAACCCAGAGGAGCACAGAGAGACCTCTGGATTTTTCAATCCATACACCCGCTCTTAGTACCACAGATTTTCCTTCACCAGAAAGAGAGTCATTCCCTGTGGTGGGGAAACGCTTACAATGGCAGCCAGAGCTATTGTTCCTTCTCTGTTCCCCAGCTAAGACCTGTCTGAGGTTGTAATCCAAACAAGGGAATATATTTAGAGGTGGAACTAGACGGGCTAGTGCTTTCATTCTGGGGTTCAGAAATCAGCGGGGGCAGGAGCTAAGCCTGGAAGAGCTGTGGAAGCAGCGTATAGTGTGTTACAGTTTCCCCATTGCACTGCTTCTGAGAAAATTTCCAAATAGCTTAAACTTATCTAGGAATAAATGCTGTTCCTCATAAAAGATGCCAAGAGATCCCTTCCAAGGCTGGTAAAAACAATCTAAATAAGAGATTGCAAAACACTAGATTTCTAGAAATCTGGTTTAGGAAGCCATAAATTCAGATTTTAACGTAAAACCTCCATTTTTAAACATTAGATTAAGATTTTTAAAATACTGCACACAAAATATAAAAAGCCCATGAGACCGGGCCCAAGGTTCATATGCAGTCTCTGGATAAGGAAAGGTTGTAAAGAAGGAAAAATACAATTACAAACTTAAAATCTGCATTTTAGCAAAAAAGAACAGAACTGGAACTGCATAAGATCGAAAAAGAGATGGGGATGAAAACTCATGTAACTTTCTCAGAACGACAAGGAATAAGACAAAAGAATTAAAATGTAGGATTAAAAAGCAGAGACCAACACACAGGTAACCAGTGTTCCTGAAGAACTGACAAGAAATAGGTGACGCAATAATTCAAAACTATAATAAAATTTTCTTAGTCAAAAAAAAAGTCTTCAGATCATGAAAAGCACTCTCAGATATGTACCATACACTTACCTAAAGAAAGTAATCAAAGATACACTCCACCTAGCAGCAGGGTGAATCAAAATAAAGAATTCAGGAAGGCGTGTCATAAAAGAACTGGGGATGAACACTGAGACCAATACACCCTAGAATTAACTCTCATATAGTTGTATTATTGTAATGTGGTGCCTGCACGTGTATGTGTGTGTAAAATCAGCTACAATGAATCAGTCTGGAAAGGTTTCAGCTGTCTTACAATGCTGAGAAAAATCCCCAACTATTTGACAATTAAGCTATATACTCTAGCCCGCGGACCAAGAGGAAAAACTGGAAGACTCAATACTATGAAAATGTCAGTGATCTCCACAGCAGTCTGTGGGTTCAACGCAATTCCAATCAAAATCCTGCATGAGTTTTTTTGGTGAAAACTGACACGCTGATTAAAAAATTTATTTATATGAAAATGCAAAAGAAGAGCCAAGATAATACTGAAGAACAAAAATGGAGGACTTTCACTACCAGATTTCAAGATTTAGTATAAAACTACAGAAATTAAAATTATGCAGCATCAGTGCAAGAATAAACAAATATAACAGTGGGACAGTATAGACATTCCAGAACTAGATTCATTCATATAGTCATTTGATTTACAACAAAGTTGGCAGTGCAATGTGTTGGGGCGAGGATAGTTTTTAAATAGCTAGCTATATGGGAAAAAAACGAACCTTGACCTTTACACCTTAGCCATACACACGTGCGAAAAAACAACACAAAAACCAAAAATTCAATTGTATTATAGACCTAAATGTTAAATGTAAAACAATAAAGCTCCTAGAAGAAAACCTGAGACTATCTTCATGACTTTGAGGCAGGCAAAATTTCTTAAAGAGGACACAAAAAGCCTTCATCTTGAAGGAAAAAGATTGAAACGTTAACGTCATTAAAATTAAGATCTTCTATTTATCAACAGACAGCATTAAGATAATAAAAAGGCAACCCAGAGACTGGGATATTAGTAACATCTGACCTGTATCCAGAATATATAAAAACTCGTACAAATCAACAGAGAAGCAACAAAAGCCCTAAGAAACATCTCATGAATGAGGATACCCAATTACTGGTAGGTTCAACACCACTAATCATCAGAGACACGAAATTAAAACCACAAAGAAAGAGGTCCCCACTCTTCCAAGTGACTCAAGCTACAAAAACTCATCATACTGTTTTGAAGAGGACGTGGGGCAACTAGAACAAGCTCTTCACTCTCAACTCGGCAGCTGAGCGTGAACTGTCCCGACCACTGAGGGCAGCTGTTGGGCAGGACCTGCCGCTGCTGCGCATCCACCCACTCTCTGACTTAGCAACTCCACCCTACATCTCACAGCAATGTTTACATGTGCACATGTACACCACGGGACACACACAAGACTGTTCGGACCAGCCCTCAAACGGAAACAACCCAAACGTCCAACACTAAGATGGATAAATAAATCAACACACATCATACAATAGATTATGCAGCAATGAAAAGAATGCGCTACTGCCACACAAACCCATGGTTGAATCTAACAGATAGAATGTTAAGAGAAAGAAGCCACACCCGAAAGAACACATACTGTATGTATGATTTCCTTTATATTAAGTCCAAAAACGGACAGAACTAATTTACAGAGGCCAGAAAGGAGCCACCCTTGGGAGGGAGATTAAGGCCTTGGAGGAGCACGACGGAGGCCTCTGGGGTGCTGGTAACGCACTACAGTTGTACAAGTGTGGTTAAATAGGTGCGTTTTTACTATATGGATATTTCAATAAAACAAGTTTACAAAAAGAAAAAACAAACATTGATTCTGACCAGCAAAAACAAAAACTTCGGAGCAAATTGAAACATATATGATAAATCAGTAAAAAAAAATTGAAAACCCCAAGAGAATAAGTCATGAATGTTACAAAAAAAATACAAATGGCCAATAAACATAAAGAAATATAACTTTAAACAAGCATGAGATATTTTTTCTTTTAAATCAACCTGGCCATGACTTAAAAGTAGATAATACTCAATGTTGATATGGTAATGAGAACTGGTCATAGAACTAAGATTCAAAACCAGGTCTGTCTGATTTTAAATCAGAAGCACCAACTCTGAGAACCAGAAACATCTGTCATTACAACCTTAGGCAAGGCACTTAACCTCTCTCGGGTTCAGTCCTCTAACCTACAAAATACATAACTTTTATGTATTTATAATATATGACATTTCAAAAATATAAAATATATATATTTTTTAAATGTATAACACATATAACCTATAATATTATCTTGAGGGGCTATTTGGAGAATTAAACCAAATTACACACACAAACACCCTTCATGTATCACGGGATTAGAAGAACGACTAGTACTCAACAAACAGCTTCTTTCCTTCTCTCGCAGGGGAGACTGACCGCCTGCCCATTAAAACAGTTCCACATGCATTCTGGTCAAGTCACAGCCATACCTGCTGCAAACTCCTCTATGGTCATCAGTGGGAACCGGATCAAGGACAGTGCTTTTCCTAGAACTTTCTGTTTGTTTCCAAAAGTCACCGGCAATTGTTGTCTTTGACATTCCGCTTCTGCCCATCGTACCACAGCTCCAAAAAGTCGACTTTCTCTAATACTAAGTGTGTCTCTTTCTAGAACTGCACAGAGTGTGTCTATAGGTAAAACGCAAAAATAAATCAAATTAGGAATATTTTGCTCTTTAACAAAACAATACTGAAAAACATGCTTACATATATTAAGTTTTTAAATCTCAATAAAAGGTTCAATACTTAAAACTATAGACTATAATTAAAAATATCAAAGAATTAATATTTTTCTTTATTGCAAAATTTTTTTTGCAAAAATACTGCGAAGTTTTCTTTAAAAAATTACTATGAGGTTAACGTTCAACCTATTACTTACCATACATGGAAGCTTAGATATATTTTATATATTCATGCAATTTATCAAGCAAACTCAAATATCCAGAACAAGATTAATAATAAGTCAAAGAAAAAGCCTCCAATTAGTAACATACATAAATTCATAAAGTCTACAGAATACAACTCATTCACTCATTCAGCAAATATTTCTCACGAAGCACTCACTATGTGCCAGGCACTGTTGCAAACACTGAGGATCGATCATGGAACAGAAAGTAAAAAATCCCTTGCCTTCAGGGAGCTTACATTCTAATGGGGGGGGGGGGAACAGATTAAATAAACTTAAGTAAACTGTAGTATGTTAGGTGATAAATCTAGGAAAAAATAGCAGGCTAGGGGGATCAGAAGTGCAGTTTAAAACAGGATGGTTTGGGGGCCAGACCAGTGGCATAGTGGTTAAGTTTGCTCACTCTGCTTTGGCAGCTTGTGTTCACAGGTTCGGATCCCGGGCATGGACCTAGTGCCTCTTGTGGGCAGCCAGGCTGTGGCAGCATCCCACATAAAATAGAGGACGACTGACACAGATGTTAGCTCAGGGCCAATCTTCCTCACAAAAAAAATAATAATAATAAAATAGGATAGTTTGGGTAGGCCTCAGGCGAGCTAAGACTTGAAGGAGGTGAGGGGGAATAAGACAAACAGACACCTAAAGAGAAGGAGCATTCCAGGACTGCCAGTGTGGAGGCGCTCACGTGAAAGTGTGCCTGGCCTATCTGAGCAGCAGCCAGGAGGCCAGTGGGAATAGAGCGGAGGGGCAAGAGGGAAAAGTAGGAGGCAATGGGGCCCGAAACATGGGGGAAATGGGGTACAGTGCTGAAGCACCCTGTAGATGGTTCTGCTTTTACTGAGTGAAAGGGGAAGCCCTGGAAGGCTGTGAGCTGGGACACTTTATGTTCTACAAGGATCACCCTGGCAGCTGTGTTGAGACGAAATGAGTGGAGACAAGAGTGGGAGCAAGATCAGTTAGGAGTTCTTGCACTGAGCCAGCTCAGAGGTGACAGTGGCCCGGACCAGGAGCCGGTGGTAGAAAATGAGCAGATTTAGGATGTATTCTGAAGAAGACTCAATGAGATTTCCTAACAGACTGGACACAGGTGGCAACAGTGGGAGTCAAGGATTATTCCAAAGTTGATAGTCTAAGCAATGGGGGGATGCGGTGGCATCATCAACCGAGATGAGGAGGAACAGGTTCGGGGAGGGGGCGGTTAGGGGAGATCTCAAGCCTAATTTTGGACATAAGAAGTTTGAAATACCCATCTGACACCCAAGTATAAGTGTCATGCCTGCACCTCAGGCCCTCACTCAGAAACCTTTCCCTCTTATCACAGGCAAAATTAAAATAAGCCAGTTATTTTTAAGCTACAGGAGATCAGAAGCAGTAAGCTCAGAGAAAGAGGCTTTTTTAGAGGCCAACATACTAAAATGAAATAATAGGCTGAAATCTAACAGGGACAGAGAAGAGAGGAAATTTGTGAAAAGGAGACATAAGAACTTGAAAAGCACCACAGTCAAGAGTCTTTTATGCAAAGAGAAAGATATTAAAAACAACAAGAAGAAACAACACTAGAGAGGCCTGCGGCTTCACTGTGCAATAACTGATACTCATGGTAACGGGCACCAATAATCACAAGCAGCCTCAACTATAGCCGATACACATCGCTTAACAAAGGCAGGTGAAGTAAAATATGTTTTAGATCTCTTTCTCAAACGGCTAAAATAAATACCTTGGTTCTAAAAAAAGATGGTTCTAGAGGTACAGGAAAATTACACACATGAACCGGCCCTGTGGCTGAGTGGTTAAGTGCACATATTCCGCTTTGGCGGCCTAGGGTTTCACTGGTTTGAATCCTGGGTGCAGACATGGCACCGCTCGTCAGGCCATGTTGAGGCAGCATCCCACATGCCACAGCTAGAAGGACCCACAACTAAAATATATACAACTAGGTACTGGGGGGATTTGGGGAGAAAAAAAAACTTCAAAAATAAAAAGAAAATTACACACATGAAATCTTCCTTTCTAAAAAAAACCTTGATAAAATAGGCAAATAGGCAGTATCATAAAATACCTAACAGTTATACTTCAAATTTAATTTAATTTAAATAAAAAGGAGGATGGCATACTTATATATAGCAGCAATCAATGAAAACATTAAATATGATTAAATTACCCAGAAATACACATCTAAGAAAAATTTATTTTAAAAACATTCTACTCTGCAATGGCCCACACATTCATACTAGAAGCAAATATTGGTCAATATCAAACATAGCTATGAGTCCAGCAAAGATAGCACGGTCCCCAGAACACAGCAGGGGGTCAACAATACGTTAAAAATGAACAGGTTAAACATAATTGAAAAAGAAAATCAGCTTTTTTTCCTTCTCTTGTAGCTGAAGAGACAAGTATAAACTAAGGCTCCACGAAGCCTCTTCCCAAGTTAATGAACGTGAACCACGATCCCTCAGTACCTGGAGGATTAGGACTACAAAATGACCACAACGTGTACTCACTCAAGGGAAAACAGACGACTTTGGACCTACACGTCTCTACCATGTATGCTAATAACTTCAGGAAACGTCAACACAGAATCTTAAAATAGGACCAAAAAAGGGGCACATCACACTGCCCTTGGCATAATGTGAATTCATTTTGGTCTATCAGTGTGACGTATTATCTTCTTCTTTAGCAAAAAGCTATGAGAGAGTGTTTAAACAGTGTCTCCCTACTTGCAAACTGGTAAGCACATCCCTCCAGAACACACGTTCCAATCCCAGAGCAGAAAAAGCACCCCCAGAATCTAGGACAGCTGTAAAAAAGCTCCTGAAGCCAGGCCCTTCTTTCTCTCAGCTCCTAGACTTCTCTCTCATTCCCAATTTTTAATAAGTACATTTGAGGCAAACAACTATGGGGTGGAAACAGAGGTCTTCTATTGGCAGATATGTTATGATAAGAAATTATAGCTGAGAGCCTAATAAAGATCATAAAAACAAAAGATTATGTTTTATAAAGATCATACTGGATTCTAATATAAAGAACTGTGAGTCAAATCAAATACACAAACATTTATAGGGTATTCCCAGGTTCCCTTGGCCTGCTTAACACTGGAGCTATTTACAAAACAACCCCCAGGAGTAAGTCACCCAGATGAAGGTGGTATTATTTCAACTGAGAGTAGACTGAAGTACAAATGTGGCACTTGAGAACTCCTCAAGGAGAAAGAAATTAAGACTAAACAATGCTTCAAACACCCAGTAACTTAGACATTCAACGGCACATGCTGTCTACTGGGGAAGAACCCAAGCCAGTGCCTGCTTTTCAGGATAACGCAAGATGAGCATGAATCCTGCCTAAGGTACCATGCAACAGACAGGCAAACTAGCAATGGGATGTTATCATGACAGAGGAATATACCAAGTGTCATGGAAGAGGGTGGGGTGTCAGTTCTTAAGAAACCAGTCAATGCAGAAGTATAAGTGGAGCCAAGACATTAAGACTGAGTGAAGGTGCTGGCCTGGTGGTGTAGTGGTTAAGTTTCCATGCTCTGCGGCCCGGGGTTTGCCAGTTCGGATCCCAGGCACAGACCTATGCACAGCTTATCAAGCCCTGCTGTGGCAGGCGTCCCACATATAAAGTAGAGGAAGATGTGCACAGATGTTAGCTCAGGGCCACTCTTCCTCAGCAAAAAGAGAAGGATTGGCAGCAGATGTTAGCTCATGGCCAATCTTTCTCAAAAAAAAAAAAGAAAAGAAAGACTGAGTGAGAATGAGCCAAGGTGGGAAGGAAAGGCAACATTCTAGACACAGTCAGCCAGTCCAGTTGGTCAACAAATATTAACTGAACACATACTATGTTCTACTCTCTTCGGTGCTAGAGATACAGTGAGAAACTAGACAAAGTCCCTGCCTTTAAAGAGCGACAATCAACATAAACACACAGAGACAAAGAAGAATTTCAGACAGTGACATGCATTATGAGGAGAATAAACCAGAGTAACAAACAGGGACTGTTTAGGAGAACGTGGTGCCTCCTTTAACTAAGTAGGTCTGAGATGTCTCTCTCAGGTCTCATCCAGCCTGAGATCTGAATGATTAAAGGAAGAAGCCACACAGGGATTCCGAGAGGAAAGGTGCAATGAGGAGGAACAGTAAATACAAAGGCTGAAAACAGAAATAACCCTGGCCAGTGCATACCCAACAGTGGATGAGGGGGAGAATGGCAGGAGATAGGGTCAGATGCAGACAGGTTGGTGGCGACTGCCAGCTGTTTACAAAAAACCTGTTCTCTCTTCTTCTTGAGATGTGACTAGTCCACATCTCCTAGCCTCCTCCAAAGTTTGGTGGGATCACGTGACTGAATTCTGGACAATGAAATAAGAGCCAAAATGAGGGTGCCATTTCAAGGTCAAAGCTTTTAACATGTGGGTGTTTTTCCTGCAAATGTTTTCTCCCGTCTACCACCGAGACACAGATAGTAACTAGGCCCTAGTGAATGGCAGAACCACAAGATGGAAGACAGCTCCTTGCTGGCCAGTAACAGTCTTGGGACTGTTACATGAGTGTGAAACAAACTTCTATTGTGCCTGAGCCAGTAGCATTTTTGGGTTTATTCATGCAAACGTGTTGAGCGTGCATTTTTGGGGTCTATTTGTTATCACAGCCAAGCCTGGCCTACCCTCACTAATACAAGGCCTGGTCATGTAGGGTCTTTTAAGCTTTGTAAGGAATTTGAATTTTATTCCAACTGCAGTGGGAACACACTGGAATTAAGGAGGTGATACCATATGATTTAGGATGTAAATCTGCTGCTGTGTAGAGAATGGACTGTATGGATGGAAACAAGGAGACAACAGGGCACCACAGAGGTTATCCAGGTGAAAGAGAAGAGTGGCTTAGACTAGCTGGCAGTAGTGGACATGGTAAGAAACGGTCAGATTCAGAATGCGTTTTGAAAGTACAGCCGGGAGCACTTGCTGATAAACTGCATATGGGGTATGAAAGAATGAAAATAATTACGAATAACTTCTAGGTTTTTGGCTTGAGAAATCAGATGCATGCTGGTGTCATTGAGAGTGAAAAAAATTGGAAAGAAACAGAAAAAACTTGACAGGGAGTGGGGGAATCAACGGCTCCCTGTTAGCTGTGTTGTCTGAAATGCCTAAAAAATCTCCCAATGAAGATGTTAAGTAAATGGCTGGGGATCTAAGTTTGGAGCCCAGAAGAGGACAGGGTTGAGGATCTACATTTTGGCTTCCTCACGATGAAGATAATATTTAAAGCCATAGGCCTGGATCAGCTTGCTCTACTCTCCTACAGGACAAAATTCAAACGCCTTCCCGTCATTAGACGGTCCTTCACAGCCTGGCTCTGACCTGCCTCACAGCTCCCTTCCTCCACATACCCTCTTCATGCAGTTCCACTTCCCTCTTCGTTATTCAAATACTATCCCTTCTTTGAGCCCATGTCAGCACCTCTTCTGTCAAGATTTTCCTGACACTACTCCCATTTGAGGGAATCTCTCCATGCTACGGATTTCCAAGGTAATTATCTTCTATGCATCTAGTTCAGAAAAGGCAAAAATCACATTTGCCCTATGCCGTGTCTTCCATTAGGTCTTAAATCTTAACTTTTACATACTTGCTCCTTGATTTTCCAATTAGATGATAGTTTCCTTAAGAAAAATCACATTTTACTCTTTGTATTTCTAGACGGACCCTAGTGTAAAGTCATGCATATGGCGAGCATTCAAAGAATATTTATTTGATTTAATATCTTTTAAAAGGCAATGATGTAGTTAAGACTTTCAGGAATATTTCACCAAAACAAAGAAAGCAAAACTCTTAAAGAAGCAGACTTAAAACATTTCGAAAAAACACTAATTTAAAAAGTTTGTCCACCAAGAAGGCTGACTAGTAAGGCATTACTGTACTTAAAGGGCAAAATTTCAATTCATAGTGAACTTACCTATATCAATGTCAGTAAACCCTTCTGCACTTATTGCATCCATCGTGCTTTTGTCTATTGTGTCTAGACAAAGGCTGGCAAGCTGAGGTTCATCAAATAATCGAGCCTAAACATAAAAAGATAGTTATTCTATTTTCATAGTTATTTTACCTTCAGGCTGTACATATTCAAAGTCAATACTGTAAAGAGTTATAATTACAAATTACATAAAAACACTTACTTAAAATACAACTATAATGTCTATATATTCTTAAAAATTTTCATTCCACAATCAGAAACGAAAAGCCAAAAAAGCACAAATGCTCTGCTGAGATAACAACAAATTCGCAGCACCACTAACAACCCTGTTATTTCTATTTTCATATGCTTATATACACAGTCATGCACTGTATACTGACGTTTCGGTCAATGACGGACCGCATATATGACGGTGGACCCACAAGATCAGTAGCATATAGCAGACTACACCATCTAGGTTTTTTTTTTTTTTAAGATTTTATTTTTTTTCCTTTTTCTCCCCAAAGCCCCCCAGTACATAGTTGTATATTCTTCGTTGTGGGTCCTTTTAGTTGTGGCATGTGGGAGGCTGCCTCAGCGTGGTTTGATGAGCAGTGCCATGTCCACACCCAGGATTCGAACCAACGAAACACTGGGCTGCCTGCAGCGGAGCGCGCGAACTTAACCACTTGGCCACAGGGCCAGCCCCTACACCATCTAGGTTTGTGTAAGTGCACTCTATGATGTTCACATAATGACGCAATCGCCTAACGATGCATTTCTCAGAACATATCCCCATCATTAAGCGACACGTCACTGTACATTGTCTAGTTTCTTACACATTACTTATTTTGATCCTAAGGAACACTCTAGGTTAGATAAGGCAGACATTATCATCCCATTTTCCACATGAAGAAACAGAGGCTCAGAGAGGGGTACTGATTTACCTAATATCATCTAGCTAGTTATGCTGCAAAGCCAGTACTTAAAGTCAAGTCTTATGATCTTTTCACTAAACGATAATATCAGTTGTCAAGCATACCAGGACAAACAGATCAGGGTTTTTTTTCCATTTCCTGTTTTGATTGGGGGAGAGAATGAAGCAAAAGAATTTTAGAGCATGAAAGCTCTGGGAACCTAAGCAAAAACTAGGTCTAACAACAGAAGAGCAAATAAATTCACACAATGGAATATTACACAACAATGAGAATGAACGACCTACAACTACACACAACGATATGGATGAATCCCACAATGACAAGCAAAAGCAGCCACAGGAGGTATCGAGCAAGAGAGTATATACTGCACGATTTTAGCAAAGCTTATGTAGGTCTTCAGAAGTCAGAAGTTGAAGTTGAGCTTATAATATGTGCTTTATCAGGCTGCATATTATAATTCAAAAAAAACAAGTTTAAAAGCCAAGGGGTCGGGGGAGGAAGAGACTGGAATCCAAACTCAAATGAGATTTTAGAAAACCATCTCCACTGAAAAAGGAGACATGATGACAGGTCTGCCAATGACCAGTCTTTCATTCTGGCCCAGGGTCAGCTCTGTTTACATTTAACAGCAGGGACAAACACGAAATGCACAGAGGTACTCATGCTGGGTCATGCAGAAACCTGCTGAGAATATCGCCAATTAGCCATACCATAAACGACACCATTAATTTGGCATGGCTGATGACTCTTCATTTAATCTTAGAGTAAAATTCACTTTCAAAGGATTTAGTAACTCAGATGCTACTGAACAAACGATAAACATCCCTAACCTAAACAGTTACCATGTATTTTATGGGGGAGAGAGGACAGCATTAAACACACTGGCTTAAATTTAAAACATATATATATTATATATGATATATAATTATATTTACTGTATAAAAGTATATATTTTTAAATTAGTAGAACGTTTCTTAAAATTATAGAATAAATACATTTGAAATGCTCTTCTTCGATTATATACTGAGCTTGTTTATATTAATTTGCTTAGTCAAATTTTTAGTAAACTTTAGCTCTAAATAATATAAAATCTGTATTAATATTAACTCATGCAATTCTCCCTTATAAACTTTTTTATTTAGAAATAATTTCAAATTTACAGAAAAGTTGGAAGTAAAAAGAATACCCATATACCCTTTAGCCATATTTACCCATCTAAATGTTATCTAACATTTTGCCTGATTTGTCTTATCATTTGCTCTCTGTGTGTGCGTGTATACACATCTAATGTATACATGCATATATAAATAGGATAATAACGTCTGCCTTATTTAACCTAGAGGTTTTATTAAGGATCAAGATAAGCAGCGTATAAGAAAACAGGCAAGAATATGTGTGTGTGTGGCACGTGCACACGCACTCATATATTGAGGAGCGCCCTGAGCCATGGAGAACAAAGTACAGGTGTCGGAGCCCCTGCCCTTAAACACTTCTTTGTCTATCTCCTAAGAATAAGGACGTTCTCTTATATAACCACAGTGATTAACTTTGGTGAAGAACGCCACAATACTTTTATCTAATCTGTCTGTATTTCAGTTTTCTCAGTTGACCCAATAATGTTTTTTGTAACACTTTTTCTTCTAGCATGGGATCTAGTCTAGGATCATAGTTAACGTACTTTTAAAATATGAAAAATAGTACATTTTTAACAAGTGAAATTCTAGTATCAACAGATATTTTAATGGCCAACTATATTTTTAGTGTTCATACAAAAATTGATCTTTCACTCTAGGAAAAACAATTTTTTGTAAAAATTATTCTATTCAGAGTAGCAATGTTTCAGTCACTCAGATTACACAGGCAATATCAAGTTTCCTATGGAATCTATTGTTGCTACTTAAAGTAAAATAGATTTTCTCCAAATTTAGTTTGAGTCTAGCATTATCTCTGATAAAATATCACTATGATTGTATCACTTCATAAAAAATGTCTTTCAGGGCCAGCCCTGTGGCATAGTGGTTAAGTTTGGCATGCTCCGCATCAGTGGCCCAGGTTTGCAGGTTTGGATCCTGGCACAGACCTACATCACTTGTCAGTCATGCTGTGGCGGTGACCCACATCTAAAGTGGAGGAAGACTGGCACAGATGTTAGCTCAGGGCTAATGTTCCTCAAGCAAAAAAAAGAGGAAGATTGGCACAGGTGTTAGCTCAGGGGTAATCTTCCTCAGCAAAAAAAAAAAAAAAGAGAGAAAAGAAAAAAAGAGTTTCCCCCCTATAAATCATTCTGGTACAAGATACTGACTCTGTTTTACAGTGAAGCCGGCATAGGTCCTTTCAAGTAAATAACTGGCTCAGTTCAAATGAGCTACTTGACAGGAACAAGAAGCTCACAAGACAATTTGTGGGCTAATTCACCTGATCCTATCAACGAAAAATGTGGAATAAAATTGGGTTCTCAGACACACAAGGCCCTGAAAAGTTCCTTTTCCCTCACAGTGACATCTGCTAACCCTTGCTATTCAAAGTGTGGTCCAGAAGCACCAGCATCATCTGAGAGCCTGTGAGAGACGCAGACTCTCAGATCCTCCTTGGACCTACTCAACTAGAAAGTGTATTTTAATTGTCGAAGTTTAATTTATTGGTTTCTGAATTTTATGACTGAACTTTTTCTATAAAAGTAGTTAAGTGATCCTCTCTACACACAATAAAACCCCTTGGACAGTAAGGAATCTTAATAATATCAACTTCTTTATTAGGTTTTCATCACAAATTCAAAAGAGGAAAAAAAAGCAGGGAGCTATCGCATATTACTGATATGACCCTGGTCAGGTTATTTCACCTCTCTGTGCCTCAATTTCCTTATCTATAAAATGGGGATAATGAGAAAACCTTTACCACAACACCTACACCTCCTAAAGTTATTGTGGTGATTAAAGGAATTAATGCATACAAAACACTGAGAAGGCGCCTGGCACACAGTAATCACTCAATACATTTTGCTATTATCATCATCAATATCATCACACCTTAAGAACTCTTGGTTTAAAGTTGAGACCTTAGTTTTACCACTTGCTGTCTAATGTTATATATTTACCTCTCTAAGCTTCCATTTCTTCACCTGTAAAATGGGGATAAGAGTAAACAATACCTCAGAGCTGTAGTGAGGAGAAAATGTGATAACACGTAAAAAGACCAGCTCAGTGTCTGGCATCCCACATATACAGACACGGAGTTCTGTGATTATGTCCAAGAAAAGGTGACACCAGCATGTTCCTTCTTCTGTAACTACAAATACTTGATGACAGAAGACTTAAAAAAAACCCAAATGGTGCCATCAGACATTTTCTATGACAGAATGAATGCAGAACTGGGAAACACAGCCCTGGGCTCTGGCCCCACCTAGCCTGTTAATGAGATTTTGGGCAGGTGGCTAATTAGCCCAGGTTTTAGTTTTTCTATCTGGAAGACGAGAGGGTTGAGCTAGGGAACACCCATGATTATTTCTAGTACTAATATTTAACAGGATTACTTATTATCAGCTTAGAATTTTTCCCCCTCATTTGAACTTGCTTACCTCTATAAAAACCCTATCTCCAAATAAGGTCACATCCTGAGGTACCGGGGACTAGGATTTCAACACATGGACTCTGGGGAACACAATTCAATCCATAACATGTGGCTAGAGGCTAGCTTGGAAATTTTTAAACAACTTGTACAAGGGTATTATAACATCGTCTAAAAAGAAAAACAGCAATATACTTGAATCTAAAGTGTAAAGCTCAGATTAAAGGCCTTTAACAAATGCTAAATAGTGTACGTTAAGGGCTGGTTACTGGTTGCATAGGTGTGTTCAGTTGGTGAAAATTCATCAGACTGTACACTTAGGATACGTGCACTTTTCTGTATGCACACTGCACTCAGTGAAAACTGTGAATGTCAGAGACAGAATACTTCCCATAACCCTAAATTCTCAATCCTCCAGGAGCAGGTGAGCAAGCTCACAAACACAAGTCCAAAGGTAAATCTTAGAACCTTTCTGGACTCGAAATACTCAACCTTGACTTCAGATCCAACACCAAAAACTGACAACACAGATGTCCAGAAAACCTCCTGCTTTCGCACCTCAGTCACGAGGTAATGACACGAGATCCTAATGCCATCTCCAATCCTAAATAGCTACAGAACTGTGAGTCCTAACACCCCACTCACATAAGGATTTGGTCTCTCTACCTGGATGATACTGTATTAACTCTAACCTGCTTTTCTATTCCAAAATCACATGAACTGTATATGGTCCCCTGAATGGTATTATAAGAATAATTACATATACTTTAAAATAATGATCTAGAACTAATTCTCCAGGAAACACTAAACATTCATATATAGTTAAACTCAATTCTTAAAGCTACAGTGATATATACCTTAGCTACATTTACTTACCTGAGTGAGTAACATAAAGGCATTATCTGCCCTAAGATGTTTCGTGAGAAATTCCACACAATGTGCTTCCAAGGCTGGGACTGCATACTTCTTAGCAGTATAAAGAGTGGTCATCACTGTTTCTGGGCCGATCTGAACTTCATCTGAATATAGAAATCTGGAAAGCAATTAGAAATTGCAAAGGTGGTCAGTAATTTTTTTTTTTTAAGATTGGCACCTGAGCCAACATCTGTTGCCAATCTTTTTTTTCTTCTTCTTCTCCCCAAAGCCCCCGAGTACACAGCTGTAGTACAGGTGTAGGTCTTTCTGGTTGTGCTAATGTGGGATGCCGCCCCAGCATGGCCTGATGAGCGGTGTCATGTCTGAGCCCGGGATCTGAACCAGGGAAACCCTGGGCTGCAGAAGCAGAGTGTGCGAACCCAATCACTCAGCCATGGGGCTGGCCCGGTCAGTAAGGTTTTTGATAGGCAAGTCATCAGAGTTAAACCTCTGAGGAATATTTTAAAAGATAACGAGCAAACTGAAAAATAACCTGAAACGCACATCAGACTTGCAGGGTATTTACACACACGTCACCTCATCCTATCTTTGCTCAGTCCCGAGAGGCAGGTGGTCTCCATTTTACAGACAAAACTGAAGATCATGAGACAGACTCGTGTCTCTGAGGCAAATATGCAGAGGTCTTTTAGCCCCCTGCGCAGCTCAGGACGCAGTGGTTCCCTTCTCTCTCCCTCATCAAAGGAGGTTTACTTAAGCAAACCTACAGACGGCTGAAGTTCACATATTTAAATGTCAAAACATTCATTTATTTTCTGATAATGGTGTCTTCTTATTCTGAGAATCTTTTAACCTTTCATTGTTATCCCAGAATTAGCATTATGAGAAAGACTAGAGTACTGGGGCTTTGGAGAATAAACAATTTAACAGTATCTTAAACGACCACGTGTTGCTATGTGCTTTGGGGTATTTAGGTCCAATCTTCTCCCAAAATACTACCAGCCCAATACTGCCTTCCCCCAGTTCGCTGCTTCTAACTGCCAGGTCACTAAGATAATTCAGCTTCACAGAACTACAGATAAAGCAGAGAGTCTCAAGGAGGCCCGGGCAGTTCTTGCTAAACCATCCCAGGGCTTTTACACGCAACTCAGGCCCCCTCTGTGGCTCCTCAGAGACCCTGAAGAGGCCCAAGGGCCTGCTCCTCAGTGGCCCAGTTCTCAACTATACTCAGGACAGCCAAGGGGGCTGGAGAAGTATGTCATTAAGAACGACTATTTCATTTTAGCGATGCCAAAGATATTAGAACATTTATTACACTTACATTTCCAGGGCCCAAGTGGTAAAAGAAGTGTTTAAGAAAATTCATTACCTTCTTTCAGAACATGCCGTTACAGGCAAGTGCGCAAGGAAAGTCAGTTCTACTCCGTGTTCTGACCATCCACCTTTCCATTTCCTCCTTTTTTATTCTTGTGGCCTCATCACCACCCAAGATGAAGCCTGAGCCCGTTTCCCGCCCTGACCAAATGCTGGCACTCTCTAAGAAGTATCGCTGTCCTGACAAGGGCCTCAAGTGGAGGCTGCTCATTCTCATCCTCCTCCACATCTCAGGTCCAAATGAAGGCTTGCTGTTTTCCAAGATTACATTGTTTCAAAATACTGTTTCCAAAACCTTTTAGAGATTCCACTCGTGGTCTGCATCACCCTCATAACACTGGCTTAACCTTACATGCCACACTCTGTGAGGGGCCCACGGAATTAAAAATCAAGTAACCCACAGGCCCTTGGTGTCACGGCAAGTGGGACAAATAAAAAGAAAAGAGAGAAAATCAGCATTTGTTGAGTGTCTACCATGTGAGAGATGCCAATTCATTTAACCCTCCCACAAGGAAGGTAGGTGCTGTTATCTGCATTTTCAGATGGGGAAACAGGCTGGGGCAACACAGGAGCCGTCTACCACAACACACCCCTGCCGGGTCTGACCGCATCCAGGGCCACAGTGCCACCAGGCCCACCAGGCTCGGCGGAGCTAATGTGTGTGGACTCAAGAGGACAAGGCTTGGGTTTGAGCTGTTCCACCACTTGGCAGCTATGCGACTTTAAACAAGCTATCACCATCCTGTTCCTCTCTGAAAAGTGTTAACAGTATCCACCTCACAATGCTCTGGTTAGGATTAATATAAATTAAAATTCATAAAGTGTTCTGAACAGTGCCTGACAAATAGCCTCAATGTTAGCTATTTATTTTTATATTGCTCCTTTTTTCTATTTTCCTCTGCGTTTTACATTTCCTTGCCATCATCTTCTAGCCCTTTCCTTTTTCTCCTCAGCAAATCATGTTTAAATTTCTAAGAATTCCTGCTTCTTTCTTGATTGATCCCTTTTTTCCTCCACAGCAATGTCTCAGTTTTATGGATGCAAAAATGTTCTCAAGTCTCCAAGATGATATTAACCAGTTTTAAAAGTTTCCTCTGTTCCCTGAATTACCTATTTCCTTGAGGATCGGCTGTTCTTGGTCTTCGTCATTCATGTTCTGATGTTCCTTGCAACAATGAGTAATGATCGTCTCCAGTTCAGTCTCCTGGTAGCTGGTATGTTTTCTTTGCTGTTGTGTATGTAGGTCTGTTTTCCTAAACCATCTCCAAAATGGAACGGGTGGCTGGGAGCTCTGTGTATGTGGGAGGCTTGCTACCTGGCACTTTGCATTAGACTGGAAATTCAGCCTTTGGGTCAGGGACCCCCCTCAACGCCATTACCCTGAGTCTGTAAGCCATCCCAGCAGCCTCGGTCTCCCCAGGCAGCCTTTCGGTTTCTTTAAAGAGGAGCCTGTCCGTTGTCAGCGGGAGTTAGTCTGCAAGAGCTGGCTAAGGGATGTTCTATAAGCAGGCTTTAAACCAATTCCCATGGTTTTAGCCCTACCTTCTCATCTTCACCCTCCTCACTACCAACTCCCAGCCTAGATCCTTGACGGAATCGGGTCCTGCCAGCAAAGGCAGCCCCAGCTCCACTGCCGTTCCTCATGCTCCGGATTCTGGGCTCCAGATTCATCCACTCCATTTCATCAACATGCTTCCAACCGCTTTGTCCCTTTTCTATGTTGTTGGCTTCCAACCCCTCTCCCTTTCTTCTCTTCTCTGTAATGCAATTATCGTCTTTTGTATTTCTTTATTATCACTTTGAATGGGAGAGAGAGAAAGCTAACATCATGCTCAGTTCCCTTCTTGAACTAGTAATCTATGAAGTTTTTCTTTTAAGGGCAAGGTAGGAAGAGGTCTTTACATCTGCCCTAATTTTTTTTAAAGAAAAAATTACTAGAGTTACAAAATATAGAGCAGAAGTGTGGGGCCTTTATTACCATTTGCCTTTGTATTTGAGGAGATTCAAACTTAAGGAAACAAGTCCCATAAAGCTGAAGTACATGGTTCTCGAAAGCCTATAACTGGGGGCTCCGACAGGGAGATCTGGAAAAGCTTCCTAGACGAATTTCTACCTGAGCTCTAGAAGAGGAAAAGAGGTTGGGAAGAACCACCCAGGAATAGAAAGAACTGTGTTTTTAGACTATCCTATGAGATACCCGGCCCCATTCAAATTGCTTTTACTAAATTACACTTTGGTAATATACCTTTGGCTTATATCAAGGAATATTTTTAAGAAACATCTAATATCTATATCTAAAGACATAGATTGAGGACATTGTTCATTTCAAGAATGCCGTCTTTACGAGCGGACCTCATCAGGAATCTTTTTTCACTGGTCTTGTTATCAGATAGAGTTGTACCTCTCCGAAGAAGCTGGTTTGCTTTCAATCTGATGAACACTATGAACTATAACTGACTCTCCAGGCTTCTCTGTTTGCATTAGCTGCTGAAAAGATTAAAGCGAAATCTGTGGCTTACCTACAGCACGCATTCCTGTACTAGCTTCACCTTGCCTCTGTTTTATTTCTCACCCTTGGGTTTCTTTAAGACATTTTACATTCTTTTTGGAGCAATGCAAGTTAGAGATAAATACTGTACTATAAACAACAAGAAAAGGAACTCTGTGCTTCTCATATATTTTTTTCCCTACATCTTTCCTACAGCACTAGGCACAGTGTGGGCACATGGCTAAAACTTAATAAATACATGTTAACTGACTAGACAACTTAGCAGACATTTCTATGCAAGATTGAGAGGGAAACCATTTTCATTTCTAAGAAGAAAAAAAGCTACTAAAAAAATCCAAGAGTCATCTTGGTTCATATTTTACTTACATGTTTTCTCTACATTCTATTTAATTATTAAAATTGTTATAATAAAAAATTTAAGCCAAGGTTTAAAAAATATAATTAAAAATGACACTACCACAATTCTTTGTAATCTAAAGCAAACATTTCAGTTCTGATACGCTACCTCTAAGGACAAGAGCACAGAGAAATGATTAGTGTCAAACTATTCCTGTTTTCTCCCCAAAGATTAATGGTTTTCCAAAAAGACAAAACTTAGGTTACATTTAATCTAATTTAAAAGACTCAAGTGAAAACTGGATTGTAAACTATAAAAATCACAAGATCACGTATTAGAAACTTTGTATCACTTCTGATTCATTCATTTTACTCAAAAACATTTAAGGGACTGTACTTCAGGGACTGTGAAAGGTCCCAGAAATACTAATATGGGAAAGACAGTTCTGCCCGTAAAAAGCTTATGGTTTGGCAATGAAATGATTAAAAAGTAATGCCATAATTATAACAGAATGCTACATCAGGCACAGGGTGATAACGAATCTCTAAAATGGCCCGAAAAATCACACCTCCGATTATCCAAGGCCTTACGTAGATTTGTCCCATAATGAATTCGGGCTAGTCCTGTGTGACTCCCTTTAACCAAGAGAACGTGGCAGAAGTGACATTATGCCAGTCTGGGGCCTAAGCTTTGAGGATGCCTGGCAGCTCCTGCTTTTGCGCTCTCAGCAGCCATAAGCTGTTCAAGTCAAGCCACCCTACTGGAAAGATCTGCTGGAGAAGCTACACAGGGAGGGGAAAAGGCTGGGCCACCCCAGAATCTGAGTCTAAGCTCCAGATGACTGCAGCCCCGAGCACGCTCAGACTACGAGTGCACGGGAGACCCGAAGGAGAGGCCCCGGGACACAGCCAGCTGCCCTTAGCCAACCGTGGAAGGTGACAAAACTGCGTGTAAGCTGCTGCGTGTTGGAGTGCTTTGTTCTCCAGCAACAGATACAAAACTTGCCACGAGAGACCAGGTGAGGCAGTGCACACATCTGCCTGGGGGTGGAATTCAGTGATGATCTACAGAAGAGGGAGAGGCTGGGGTCTGTCTGAAGTATAGGCATTAAGTGTGCAGCTCTTCAAGGCAGAAAGGCTGAGACATACAAAGGCAAGGAGCCTTAGCAGGCAGGTGTGGAAATATGAAAAAGGCCATCAGCAGTGAGGGTTGGGGCACTGAGTAGATGGGGAGGAAGGGGAAGAAATTGAGATCAAATCATAGAGGTCTCGTGTATCTGCTAAGTGTTTAAACCGCACCCTAGAGGCAAAAAGAAGTCACTAAAAGATTCAGGGGAACCATGTGAGAATATCTGGATATTAGAGAGAGTGCTTTGCTAACAGTGTGAAAAATGGACAGAGTTAAGTCTAAAGACAGTGATCTGGTTGAAGAAATGCCAAAAAAAAAACTAAGAGAAGGTGGTAGAATCTTCATGATTAGTCCAAAAAGGATGAGAAACAGGTGGAACAGACTGGAATCAAACTACGGCTTGGAGCCATGGCCATCCAAGTGTATCCCCAAATGACCCACAGAGCAAGAACATTCATGAGCAAGAATATTCATGAGCAAGAATAAACGACTGGGCTTTTTTTTAAGCCTCTCAGTTTTGAGGTGCTTTACAGCATTATTGTGGCAAAAGCTGACTAATACAGCGCATAATAATGAGTGTGCCTGCCTCAAAGACTGTTCTGAAATTTAAGTGAGGTCACGTAGGTGCTGAGGAACAGTAAGAGGCACACAGTAAACATTCCTTAAAAGTTAGATATTTATTTTTGTTTTTTAAAGATTGGTACCTGAGCTAACATCTGTTGCCAACCTTCTTTTTTTTTTAGTTCTTCTTCTACCCAAAGCCCCCCAGCACACAGCTGTATATTCCAGTTTTAGGTCAAACGTTAGATATTCTTATCATTGACACGTTCATCTGCATGGGTACTAGACACTCACTTGTGAACGTCCAGCTGCAAACTGGGTTCTGGAGCGGAGCACAAGTCTGGCAGTAAGGCTGAGGGAGTACGGAACGGGTGGGTTAATGGGAGACAGGAAGAAGATGGCTCAAGACAGAAGCCTGGAACAGTTACCCAACGTTTCCCACCAGCCACCACTCCACTTCTCTGTTCCTCTTTGCAACACAACTCCTTGAGCGGATTATTTATACTAGCTGTCTCCAGTTCCTCACCTCCCATTTCCTCCCCAATCTGCTCTAATCCATTTGCTGAAATCACTCTTTCCAGGGTTTTCAATAGTTTTCCATTTTGTCAAACCAACAATCAATTCACAGCGCTCATTTTACCCAACTCTCAGCAGCATTTAACCTAGTTGACAACTCCCTCTTTATCGGGACGCTGTCTTCAACTTGCCTTTCAGGACACCACGCTCCTTGCTTTCCCTCCAATTCCACTGACCGCTGTCTCCCAGTCTCATTCTATGCTCCTCCTCCTCGGCAACATCTCTACATGGTGGAGGACCCGAGGGGGCATTCGTGTACCTCCTTTCTCTCCACAATCTACATTCCCTCCCTAGGTAAGCTCATTTGGTCTCATGGTTTAAATACCACTCACTCTTAACTTTCAAATTCATGTTCAGCAAGAGACTTTTCCCTAAGCTCCAGGTTCATATTTCTTTTGTTTTTTAAAGATTTAATTTTTTTCCTTTTTCTCCCCAAAGCCCCCCGGTACATAGTTGTATATTCTTCGTTGTGGGTCCTTCTAGTTGTGGCATGTGGGACGCTGCCTCAGCGTGCTTTGATGAGCAGTGCCATGTCCGCGCCCAGGATTCGAACCAACGAAACACTGGGCCGCCTGCAGCGGAGCGCACGAACTTAACCACTCGGCCATGGGGCCAGCCCCCAGGTTCATATTTCTAACTGTCTACTCATATCCTTCCTTGGATGTCTTGGAAATCTTCTTGGTTCTACCTTTAAACTATATCCAGGATTGGACCACGTCTCGTCAAGTCCATCCCTACAACCCTGGTGTAACCCACCACCATCTCTTGCCCGACTACTGCCAAAGCCTCTTAATTCAACTGCCTGCTGCCCATTTTACTCCATCCTCGGCCTCATCTCCAAACAGCTGCCGGAATGAGTTTTCAAAATGTAAATCAGGTCATCTCTCTCCCCTGTGCAGAGCCCTCCACAGGCTTCCCGGCACACACCGGACGACACTCACGGGCCTTCCACAGGCTCGGCAGCCTGCAGGAGCCCAGTCAGCCTACCTTTCTGACCTCATCTTCTCCTTCCGTTCCCCCATCCACTCTGCTCAATACACTGATTTACTCTTGCAGTTCCTCCAAGAGGAGATAGGGCCTTAAACATGCTTCTCCTTGCTTAGAATGCTCCTTCTCTCATGACTTGACCATTTTTCTTCAAAACACTTATCAGTACTTGACATGATATTCTACCTTTGTTTCTCCTCCCTGGACTATAAGCTCCATGAAGGCAGGGACTTTCTCTTGTTCACTGCTGTATCCAACATCTAAAACAGTGACTGGCACAAGGGAGGCACACAGTGTTTCTCAAATGAACAACTGACGAACATCACTGAAAGGTCAGGCAGATAAAAATGGGTAGTTTCTCAAAGTGCTTCAAACTCAAGTTCAAAAGCCTTTGAGTAATGTTAACTAATTCAAGTTGCAGACATAATAAAAGTACCACCAAGCCAATCTGCTTTTTCAACTCAGCAAATATTAACTATGAGACATCTTTTTGTTACACAATAATAGGTAGGCACAGCATCTGTGTTTCACAGCCAGCCAATTCCCAAGCTAAAAATCAGTCCAGACATCACTTTCAGAATAGAACAACGACTGGAACCTGAAGGACAAAGGAAATTTCAGGAACTCTAAAATTAATTCACTTATTTTCTATTGACAGGAAAAACTGACTAACAGCTTTGGTGAAAATATGAAATAATCATTTTTCCCTCTACATTCTTATCCTAGCAACCTCAATATTTTTAAAGCAAAAAGCTACCCAACAATATTTTTTATCAGCGGCTCTCAAATTTAGCCGGTTGTCACTATTTAGGGACAGTATTAAAAATGCTCTCAAGGTCGCACCTCCAAACATTACAATATTGAAGGAGGGAGAAAGGGATCAACAAATTCAACAAGCACTCTGGGAAGATTACAATGCAAATAGACCAACAGATCATTTTAAAATACTTCTAGTCTAGAAAATCTAAACAAGCTATAACCAATCCTCCTGGTCAACTTCAAACCAAAAACCAAAATGACCTAGAAACTAGCTTTTGAGTTGTTCCCCCACCCCCCTTTTATAAATGTAATTGAACTAAATTACAGACAATAAGGGCATCAAAGAGAAAAGAAGAAAGAAAAAGGCAGCACCATCTTAACACTCCAGCACAACTTCGGTTCACATTTTGGTACATTTCCACTCTTATCTCTAGGTACATGTTTGTTCCGTTTCTTTAATCATGGTGCCCACAGCCTCAAATGCTATTTATTACACACATTTTCCATGTGAATATTATCACCTCGTCATACTTAGTAGCTGCATGACATTCCATCAAACGCCCTAGCATTGTTTACCTAACCATTCCCTCCAGTTGACTACTGTGTCACTACTATAAATAATCCTGCTGTACATATTTTTGTACAGAACATCTTTTCAGTACTTGAATACTTCCTACCTGTGGGAATAAAAAAACCTACGGTGCCAAACTGTTTTACCCCCACCTTTGTCACAGAGGGCTCATCTGATGTCATCCTCCCAAAACTGGAGGGGAGGGGAGTGTTAATAGAAAAGTATTTCGCTTTTAATTTGCACTTCTTTAATTACTAGAGATTAAACATTCTCTGTTAATTAGCTGCATTCTCTCCTTTCCCTAAGCTAAGCTATCTATCCTGTCCTTTATCCATCTGTGAACGGGATCCCAGCATTTCTTTTCTACTTGTGTTAACTTTGTATCCAATTTCCTAATGATCTTCCTGATGGAGCCTCTGCAGACTGCCGTCTGTTCCACAGACCCACCTGTTCTGGCCTCAGCACCACCCAAGGCTCGGCCACTAACAACACGTTCTACTCCGGCAGCTAAGGCCATTTGGGGCCAATGACACACAGAGTCCTCGGTGTGAGCGGGCTCCATCACCTCGGGCAAGTCACTTGACTTTTCTGGGCCTCAGTCCCATTTGTAAAATCGTGGAAAACAATGCCTATCCTTCCCCAATCGGACTTTCGCGACGAAAAGCTAACAATGCCAAACTACCAGCTCCCTTCCATTAAATGAAACCAATCAGGAGTCACTCCACTCCCCTCCAACAGTCAAAAAGCAAACCCCACCACCGACGGCGGCACTCGTTTCCAAGCGAATGTGACCTTGCTGCGGAAGCGCGGGGCAGGGCAGCCGCACTCGCTGCTCTGGCATTCCCTTTCCCGGGCCTGACAACTAACACGCCAACGAAAAAGGAACCAGATTATTTATTTGCTTAAAAAAAAAGCCCTCGGTGCTACAAGACTTTTCAACGATCCTCCTCCCCCAACAAAAACCCAGGCAACGGGGCCATCAGGACCACGCGACCCGCACTCCGTCCCTCCCGCCTCTCCGTCCCCGAGGCCCGGGGACAAGCCCCCGCTGGACCGCGCCGAGCGCACGCCGACGGGGCCGCCGCCTCCTCCCGCGGCATCCCCGTCGCAGCCGCCTCCTCCCGCAGCATCCCCGGCGGCGGCGCGGGCCCGGCGCGCGCTCACCTCAGCAGCGCCAGGAAGGCGGCGGGCTCCACGTCGGGCAGCTCGATCTCGGCCGACGTGGTGGCCATGCCGCCGTTGAACATGGCGTCGAAAACAGCGCTGCCGGCCGCCAGCACGAAGCGGTGCGCGGGGATGCGCTGCGGGCCCCCGGCGGCGGCGGCGGCGCCGCGGCCCTTGCCCAGCACGAAGCGCACATCGCTCAGCAGCTCCGAGTTGAAGAGGAAGGCGAAGCGCTCCTTCAGCGACGCCTTGGTGGCCTGCCAGTTGTAGAGCGGCTCGCGCGGCAGCGGCAGCAGGGGCCCCAGGGAGGACGGCGACGGCGGCCCCGCGGCGCCCGCCTCCGCCTCCGCGCCCGCGCCCTGCTCGCCCGCAGCGGTCGGCCCGAGCGACGCCATCCTGCGGCGGCAAGGCGGCTGCCTAAGGAGAGAGCGCCCGCCGCCCGGCCGCCATCGCCGAGGCCGCCCCGAGCCTGGCACCGCCCCCCTGCCTTCCGGGAAAGGCGCTTCCGGGGCCGCGCGCGGCCGCCGGCACCGCCCCACCGAGGCCACGCCCACGCCCCACCAGAGGCCACGCCCCCGATGCTCGAGTGCGCGCCCCCGCCGGGCCGGGAGGCGGAGGCGCGCGCGGCTGCGCGAGCAGGCGTTAGGGGGCCTGCCCGCCGCGTCCTGGGCGCGCGGAGCGCGGCGGAGCCCGAGCTCCAGGAGGAGGAGCTGCTGCGGCCGCGCGCGGCCACTCCCGAGCCCGAGGCGCCTCTGCAGATCTGCGGGCGCCCGAAGCTCCTGCCCTTCCTTCCCTCCCCTCTCTGCCAGCTGCAGCGGCCCCCTCGTGTCCTAAGACTGGTCCCCAGGCCATCCCGCAAGGGGTTTCTCGCCTGGCAGTGGAGAGGGCTGGAGGGCACGATTCCTCACAGCCGACGACCCCAGTGATGTCCAAGTCACCACTGCAGAGGACACTGCTCTGGTGTAGTTTCCGAGGCTGAGCCTGGAACCCCCTGCATCTAACAGCTGACCTTCTGCAAAGAAGAGCCTTCCCTTTGCTTTCCTCCTTCTTCCTCTATTCTGTCTCTGTTTTTGAATGTCAGTGTGGACTCATGGATTCTCTTTTTTTAAATGTTACCCCAAATTGACAATATTTTAAATCTCACAAAACCCTCAAATGTACCAAAGCAAAAATAGCGCAGGTATTATCTGGTACAAAACAATAAAGTCATAATTTAATAGCAGAAAATATGAGGACGCTGCATATCAAAACTTATGGAATGCAGTCAAAGCTGAGCTCCAGGCTAAAGAATAGCCAAAACCACTTTCTTTACTAAACTGGAAATAATAAAAATAAGTGAAGTGGAGGAATCTGGGCAGATGCAGAGTAAGAAGCACTGGGAATCTGTCTTCCCACTTAGACAACAATTGCACTGGCAGAATCTGTCTGATTCTAACTATTTTGGAACTCTGGGGTATGTCGAAGGCTTGTGACTTCTAGAGGAAGACTTGGACAGTAAATGGCTGTGATTTCTAGCTCTTTGCACAGTAGCAGTTACCCACCGCTCACCCCCAGCTGCATGGCAGGCAGCTGTACACATGTTCCTGGAGCAGCTTGCACACAGCTTGTGGGAGCCAGGGGGTGCAAAAAGGATCCTGTCCTCCAAATATCAGGGATCTGTGCTCTGATTTCTGCTTCTGAACACAGAGGTGTAGACAAAGAGGCTGGTAGCAATTGTTGTTACACCCCCCCCCCCCCCCAGCCCCCGTTGTTGCAAGCCTCTGCCCCTCTGGCTGAAGTGACTTCCAGGGGATTTAAAGAACCAGCATCCTTTTTTACCCCCTCCTTCATTTTTCACTTTTTCCTCTTTGGGGAGACATTAAAAATTAGTACATTAAAAACAACTGCATATATGGGGAAAATTAGAACGTGACCGTCCAAACCCAGGGAAAGACTGAGAGAAGACCTTAAGTTTACACTTCAGGCTTATCCTTTGCAGAGATAGCTTACAACAATCAAAAATACAAAAACAGACGCCAGACCAGTGACATAGTGGTTAAGTTTGCACGCTCCACTTTGGTGGCCCAGGGTTCTTGGATTCGAATCCCGGGTGCAGACCTACACACCACTCATCGAGCCATGCTGTGGCAGTGTCCCACATACAAAAAGATAGAGGAAGATTGGCACAGATGTGAGCTCAGTGGGAATCCTCCTCAAGCAAAAAGAGGAAGATTGGCAACAGATGTTAGCTCAGGGCCAATCTGCCTCACCACACCCCCCCTCCCGGAAAAAAATATAGAAAGAGTAACAAAATTCAGCAAACCATAGGGAAGAGGGAGAACCTGATTTCCAGAGTTACCACATTACTAGATTCAAATGTCCAGTGTTCAACAAAAAAATCACAAGGCATACAAAGAAATAGGAAAGTATAGCTCATTCAAGGAAAAAAAATAAATCAACAGAAACTGTCCCTGAAAAAGAGCTAATGGCAGATCTACTAGACAGACTTTAAAACAACTGTCTTAAAGATGCTCAAAGAACTTAAGGAAGATGTGGAGAAAGTCAAGAAAACGATGTGTGAGCAAAATGGAAATATTAATAAAGAGAGAGAAAACCTAAAAAGAAACCAGAAAGAAATTTTGGAGCTGAAAAGTACAATAATTGAAATGAAAAATTCACTAGAGGAATTCAAAGGCAGATTTGAGCAGGGAGAAGAAACAATCCGCAAACTTGAAGACAAGACAATAGAAATTGTTGAGGCAGAGAAGAGAAAGAAAAAAAGACTGAAGAAAAGCAAAGAGAGCCTGAGGGACATCATAAAACGAATCAACATATACATGTGGGAATCCTAGAAGAAGAGAGGAAGAAGTGGGCAGAGAGAATATCTGAAGAAATAATGGCTGGAAACTTATGAAGCAGAAACGGACAGACTTGAAGGGAGAAATAATAATACAATAATGGTTGGAGACATCAATATCCCACTCGCAATAATGGATAGAACAACTCAACAGGAGATAAGTAAGGAAATAGAGGACTTGAACAACACAATAAACCAACTAGATCTAAGAGATACACAGCACAATCCACCCAACAACGACAGTGTACACATTCTTCTCAAGTGCACGTGGGACATTTTCCAGGATAGATCGTATGTTAGGACACAAATTAAGTCTCAATAGATTTGAAAAGACAGATATTATTATGCTAAGTATCTTCTCTGACCACAACAGGATGAAGTTAGAAATCAATAACAAAATGAAAACTGGGAAATTCACAAAATGGTAGCAATTAAAGAGCTCATGTTTAAACAACCAATGGATCAAAGAAGAAATCACAAGGGAAATTAGAAAATACTTAGAGACGAATGAAAATGAAAACACAATATGCCAAAACTTATGGGATACAATGAAAACAGTGTTAAGGGGGAAATTTATAGCTACAAATGCTTACGTTAAAAAACACGAGGGGGGCTGGCCCCGTGGCCGAGTGGTTAAGTTCGCGCGCTCCGCTGCAGGCGGCCCAGTGTTTCGTTGGTTCGGGTCCTGGGCGCGGACATGGCACTGCTCATCGGACCACGCTGAGGCGGCGTCCCACATGCCACAACTAGAAGAACCCACAACAAAGAATATACAACTATGTACTGGGGGGCTTTGGGGAGAAAAAGGAAAAAAAATAAAATCTTTAAAAAAATAAATAAATAAATAAATAAAAAACACGAGGGGCCAGCCCCGTGGCATAGTGTTTAAGTTTGTGCGCTCCACTTCAGTGGCCTAAGGTTCACCAGTTTGTATCCTGGGCACAGACCTACGCACTGCTTGTCAACCCGTGCTGTGGCAGGCGTCCCACATATAAAGTAGAGGCAGATGGGCACAGATATTAGAGCAGGGCCAATCTTCCTCAGCAAAAAAGAGGAGGATGGGCAGTGGATGTTAGCTCAAGGCTAGTCTTCCTCAACCAAAAAAATAAATAAATAAAAATTTAAAAAACATGGAAGATCTCAAATCAACAAGCTAACGTTACCACTTGAGGAACTAGAAAAAGAAGAACAAACTAAACCCAAAGCCAGCAGAAGGAAGGAAATAATAAAGATTAGAGCAGTGATAAACAAAATAGAGAACAGAAAAATAGAACAGAAAGTCAATGAAACTAAAAGTTGGGTCTTTGAAAAGATCAACAAATCTGATAAACCTTTAGCTAGATGGACTAAGAAAAAAAGACAGAAGACTCAAATTACTAAAATCAGGAATGACAGCTGGGATTTATAGCCAACAAGCAAAGTGAAGGGGTCAGTAGAAGGAAAATTACTAAGAGGAGATGTCAAGGGTAGCGGGGTTCTTGCTAAACTAACTTCAAATTCTTGCTGAAGGCAAGCCAGGGTGATCAGTTATCAATGGTGGGGAATAGCAAACTTGATAGGATTTCAGGGGTAATCAGCTAAATGGCAAGGGCATTCTCACTAAACAAACTTAGTAGGATTCTTGCAAAGATTCAAAGATGGGGATATAGATCCCACCTCTTGATGGAGCAGTATCAAAGAATTTATGGACATATTTTAAAACCACACCACTACTAAAGCTAAGCGTACCTGTATCCTATGACCCAGCCATTCCACTCCTGGGTATTTGTCCAACAGAAGCAAGTACTTATCCCCCTACCAAAAGAAAACACACGAATGTGCACAGCAGCTTTATTCATAATAAGTGACTAAATGATTATCAAGAGTAGAATGGATAAACAGTGGTATGTTCATACAACAGATGAAAAACCCTCATACTGCAACAGTGTGAATTAATTTCATAACCACGTTCAGCAAAAGAAGCCAGACACAAAAAATGCATCGTGATTCCATTTACGTGAAACATCACAATAGGCAAAACTAATGTGCAGTGCTAGAGGTCAAAACAGCAGTCACCTTTCGGGGGGCTGTTGACTGGGAGGGTGTATGAGGGAACCTTCTGGATAACAGAAATGTTCTGTAACTAGAACTGGTGGCAGTTACATGGGTGTTGTTCTGGTTTTCCATTACTGTGTAACAAAGCAGCCCCAAACTTAGCAGCTTAAAACAATTATTTGTTTTTCTCATGAATCTGCAATGTGGTTAGGGCTTAATGGGGAAGGCTCATGTCTGCTCCACCCAGAGTCATCTGGGGCGGCTTGACTGAGGGCTACAGGCCCCGCTTCCAAGAAGGCTTACTTACGTGGCTGGCAAATTGGTTCTGGCTGTTGGCTGGGAGGTCAGTCGGAGTTGAGGGCCCAGGACCTTGGTTTCTCTCCACATGAGCCTCTCCATGAGACTGGGCTTCCTCACAACATGGTGGCTCCAAGGGCAAGTAGCCCGCGAGTGAGAGAGCCAGGAGACAGGCTCCATGTCCTTTTATGACCTAGCCTTGACAGTCACACAGCATATCACCTCCACACTGCATTTGTTGAGGTGGTCACAAAGGCCTGCCTGGGTTCAAAAGGAGAGGACCATCTTCTCTTGATGGCAGAGCAGCAAGGCTCATGGTGAGGATGCCACATGGGATTGGAGACATTGTTAAGTCATCTTTACAAATACAATCAGCTACAGGTATTTACATATGTAAAAACTTTTTAGCTTTATACTTGAGATTTGTGTCCTTTACTATATGTAAGTTATACCTCAATAGAAAAGTAAATAAAATGTGAAAAACTTGTGGAAGAATATCTAGAGATTAATGTATAAAGATCGACAGTTCTTGCCCTTTTTCCTGTACAACCACCCTACAGGGATCACCACCCTTGTCTATCTGATATATATACTCTTTAACTTTTTCCTGTATACTTAAGAACATTATCTATCTATCTATCTATCTATCTATCTATCTATATCTATCTATATCTATATCTATCTTATTTATATCTATATCTATCTATCCATATTAACACATACACCCCTAAGTACAATTTTTAAAAAATAAAATGGTATCGTACTACGCACATTGTTCTGAAACTTGCTTTTTTTCACTTACTACATTGTGGAAATCCTCCCATGCCAGGCAGTTTGGGAGTGGAATGCCTTCAAATGTCAAAGGCTAGATGCTAAGTAAACTAGTGAGAGCTTAGATGATGAATTTCCAAATTCACTTCATAAAGTTAGCTTAACGCTGATACCAAAACCTAACCAAGAGAGCTCGCAGAAGGGAAACTGTCAGCCAATCTTATATACGAACATAATGTGAAAATCTCAAATAAAGTAACAGCAAATCAGTTTGGCACTAATTAAAAGCATAAGTAACCACAACTAAGTAAAACTTATTCAAGTAATTCAAAGGGAGTTCAACGTAATGAAATGGCACTGGCAATTACCGCTCAAATATGGACGTCTTGACCCAAGTGTCAAAAAGACATCCCCACATATCCTTTGACACAATAGTTTCCCCCCTGGATATTTATCTGATTCCAATACATTCATATATTTGTGAAATGACACAAGCACATGGATATCATGACAGCTTTATTTGTAAAAATAAAAGATTAGTATTTCCACCAAGAAAGAACCAGTTGAACTATTGTATATTCATGTTAATGGAACACTGCACAGCCATTAGAAAGAATGAGGTAGTGTTATGTCTACTGATGTGGAAGCACTTCAAGTTGTATTGTCCAGTGAAGAAGGAAGATTAAAAAGATAAGTTAAAATGAGTTATACAGCTGAAATAACACAAAATTTAACAGGGCATTATAGTGTACCGCAATACTCCTATGTGACAACGTATTATCCAGCTGTTGGTCTTGACTTCTCTCTACCTTAGTTTCCTCACCCCTCAATTTATTATTAGATCATAATAAAAGCTGTATCATAGAGTCAGGAGTGGATCCAAGTTTTATGGGTCTGAAGCTTATCCAATTGTGTGTGAGGGGGTGCTTTTCAAGAAAAAAAAATTTCAAAACTAGACAGAAAATTGGGCTATATGGGTCTTCATTCTACAAGTCTTTCAAACTTTTCTATATGTTTGAAATTATTAGAAAAATTAGTTAGAAGAGTATTTATTTATAATGAGAAAAAAATCATAACAAATCATGCATTTTAAAAAAGCTGATAAATATCACAAACAGCAAAAATGCGGCAAATAACACAATCTTTAGAAAAATATTTTTTTTCTTGAAAAGCACCCCCTCACACACAATTGGATAAGCTTCAGACCCATAAAACTTGGATCCACTCCTGACTCTATGATACAGCTTTTATTATGATCTAATAATAAATTGAGGGGTGAGGAAACTAAGGTAGAGAGAAGTCAAGACCAACAGCCGGATAAGTAACTGCCTGAAACATTTCTAGAATCCTTTTCCCCTGCAGTTTTGGCTTCATAGTCTTTGATTGTCTCTTTACATGAAAATGATTTTGGAATATCATTTTCTAGAGAGAGAACCGAAAAATGACTTGTTTTTCCTCTAGTGGGATCAAAAAATCTATTATTGGCTGTTTAGAGAAGTTTCTTCAGTTTCAGAACTTCTTACTGATAACATGCACATTTTTTTAGGTTACTGCGAAATCTGGGAAACCCTCTTTGACATTTCTTTTCTGAACAAGCTGTGACAGACATTTACAGTACTGCTACAAATTTGTCCCCTACAAACAGGAATTCCAATAAATCCTACTTTGTGTGATGCCTGTCACAAAAGAGTATGATTATCTATAATTGTAATCAAGGAATTATCAAGAATATCCCTGACAAGAGAGGACTTCTGTTTTGACCAAGTGTTAATAAGAACCAAATCCTTCATCTTTTGATGGATTGGAAAATTTTTTTCACAGACTAGCTTCTGTTGCGATTTATTTTTAACCTTGTTTTTCTCCACTACCCACATACTTCTGGGGCTGGGTCCCAGAGGAGCCATTTATATTATAACGAAGGTTCTGGCCCTGCACCTTTGTGTCACGATTCTGAGCAAGCTGGCACAATTGGCAGCAGGAGCATTCCTGGAACCTGTTCCTGTCACGGACACCTAGCAAAAGTGACTGATAACCACGTAAGGATATGCTACATGAAATGGATCCCTGACTCGGCTTCTCCTTAATGCCAGAGCCTCCTTCAATGCCCCCATTGACACAGGGGAATCGTGATGGAAGAGTTGTCAGAAACAGCAGTCTTAACCCACTGTCGTTAAGATACCTTATTTTGAAAATTTTACAAAAATATAACGTTGTGTGAATATATTGCTAGGGCCCCTCCTGGGGTCTGGGGGGAGGTTTGTGCAAGTGAAGAGCCCTGAAGCTTAAGCTTCATCAGTTTCATGATGAATCTCCCTCTGCCTAGAGCTGATGTGAGAATTAACTGAATTAACATGTGGAAAGCATTTATTAATTAATCTATTTATTTGTGGTGAGCAAGACCGGCCCTGAGCTAACATCTGTGCCAATCTTCCTCTATTTTATGTGGGATGCCATCACAGCATGGCGTGATGAGTAGTGCTAGGTCAGTGCCCAGGATCCAAACCTGCAAACCCTGGTCTGCCAAAGCAGAGTGTGTGAACTTAACCACCGTGCCACTGGCCAGCCTCTGGAAAGCACTTAGAACAGCCTGGCAACAGAGTAAGTGCTCAATAAACATTATCTATTATACATTACTGATATAGAAACAATAGAAGGATAAGTACAGAGACTACGAAGTCCAGAAACAGACTCAATTATATATATTATTTATTGGAGTTAGATTATATTTCACTCTCTACTACAAAATATATACCTGAAAGAATAAATCTGTATATTAAAGAAGACAACAATAACAAAGAAAAAGAAGGAGAACAATGAGAAGCCAAAAAAGAACCAAAATAAAGTGCAAGTGAAATGATCTGGTTTTGAGGTGAAGAATGCCTTTCTAAACATAACACCAAAGACTAAATCCACAAAATAAAAATACTAGAAGATTTGACTACCTAAAAATGTTAAACTTCTGTCCAGCTACAAATAAAACATGATAATATTAAAAGTAAAAAGACAAACTAGGAAAATGTTTGTATGACTTATGACAAAAGGATAGCATCCTTAATATATAAAGAGCCCTTACAAATCAATGACAAATACCCAGCCATTTCCTTTTTTTAATAGACAAAGGACATGAACAGGGAATGCACAGAAGCATAACCCTCATGAAGAGCAATTCAGAAATGTGTGTCTGCAGTTTAAAATCTATGTATCTCTTTTTTTGACTGAGGGAGATTATCCCTGAGCTAACATATGCTACCAATCTTCCTCTTTTTGTGCTTCAGGAAGATTAGCCTTGAGCTAATGTCTATGCCAATCTTCCCCTATTGTTTTTTGTTTTTGTTTTTGTTTTGCTGAGGAAGATAAGCCCTGAGCTGACATCTGTTGCCAATCTTCCTTTTTTTTTCCGCTTGAGCAAGATTGGCCTTGAGCTAACATCTGTGCCAATCTTCCTCCAATTTTCATGTGAGTCACCACCACAGTTTGGAATCCAAACCTGTGAACCCAGGTCAAAAGTGGAGTGCACCAAACTTAACCTGTAGGCCATGGGGCCATGGGGCCAGCTGCCAAAAATCTATGTATCTTTCATCCCAGCAATTCTGCCTGTGGCAATTTATCCTGAGGAAATAAGAGCTAGGTGTAGAATTAAAAAACAACAAGGATGTCAAAGCATTATAATAATTTTTACAAATGAAAACAACTGGGCTGGCCTGGGGGCACAGTAGTTAAGTGCGCACATTCCGCTTCTCTGCAGCCTGGTGTTCGCTGGTTCAGATCCCAGGTGTGGACATGGCACTGCTTGGCAAGCCATGCTGTGGTAGGCGTCCCACGTATAAAGTAGAGGAAGATGGGCACAGATGTTAGCTCAGGGCCAGTCTTCCTCAGCAAAAACAGGAGGACTGGCAGTAGTTAGCTCAGGGCTAATCTTCCTCAAAAAAAAAAAAAAGGAAACAAGCTAGACAGATAGTAGTTGATTAGGTAAATCATGTTATAGTCGATCATATGATGGAGCAGTAAATATCTGTGGAAGAACATTACTGACATGAGAAAGTGTTTTCAACCCATAATGCCGAGTGAAAGAGCAGGCTACAGAACAAGACGCATACCATTTTGTCTTATGGGCTCGGAGTACATTATTTTGTTTTAAATGTCTGTATTATATGTATAAAAAAGAGTCATTAAATTGATGGTTTGCAGGGTGATGGGATTGTGAGCAATTCCTCCCACTTTATATTAATTTTCTTATTTGAGGATAAGAAAGAGGTTTTTTTTTGGCGAGATTTGACTACATACAATTTTTGAATTAGCTAACTGGTAGACGGTAGCAAGGACACTAGCATGTCTATGTCATAAGATGCAAGTTATTTCTCTGACTTCCTCTGAAATGCTGTCAGGTGTCACCTTGCACTTGACTAAAGGCAATCTAATTCAGTGCAACGCTCATATTCCCATGTGCAAGGCTCTGGAGGTGAGACTGCAAGGCTGACTAGAACACATTACTTGCCCCAAAGAAGCTAATAATTTAGTAGGAGAGGGAAACCCATTGAGACCTGCTCCGCTAGAAATAAAACTTTTTAGATTTTTTTTAAAAAATGCAGCCGCAAAGGCAATTTGCCATACCCTAGACTAAATTCAGCTTACTTATGGAGCTCTTCTTTCTTTGCTTGTCATCGCTTTCTGGAATTCAGCCTAGGAAAGTAATATATGTCACCATGTGTGCTGATTTATAATTAGAACAAATGTGAGGACTTAGAAGAAAAGGACCTACTGGCAAAAACCATTTAGTAAAACTCTCGAAAAGGCAGTCAGGAGAAAGAAGCAGGAAGAGATCTATTTTGGAAATTAATTTAATGCTAAAGAAAGAGAAGACATTTGAAAAATACATAAAGGCAATTCTGTCCTTAGGATTTTTATATTTCAGGAGTGCATGAAAATGTAGCTGCTATTGGCTTACGCCCCATTTGAAAGGATGAGCATTGTAGCTGTAAATAGAAGCTAAGGTCAAGAAGCTAAAGGCAGAGAGAGACTCACGTGTCCAGCAGAGACTGATAAGCATGCGAAATAACACCCTCTGCTCCTAAGGCTGCAATTATGCCCGTGATCTGAGTTTGAGCTCCAGGGAACAAGGGAGGGGAAAAGTCAGAAGGGCCCAAGATTGCGCTTCTCATAAATCTTAAAGCAGCCCCAGCCTCCACCAACCTTCACTATGAGGACACTAACACACAGCTGAGTCTTATTCGAAGATCTCCGAGCCCTTAGGGTAATCTTCTCTCCACACTTCACCTTTTCCAACTAAGCAGTGACACTTTTCAGAAAGATGTGGTTGACCTAAAATGCAACCTCCCCTCCGTTTTCAGGGTCAAGAGTTTCTGAGACGCCTTTCCCAGAGGCATGGCCCCCGGAAGTAAAAACCAACGGACAGGTGGAGGCTCACCCCTCGTTTAAATCAGCTTGATTTTTCCGCCGTCTTTCCTTCCCTTTACCCGACCCCACATTGACCTCTTCCATCCAGGATTTCCCACGTTCTGCTTTCCGGGCTCAGACAGAACAGAGCCGTTCAGCTTTCGTCCTTCTCCACTGTCCTGTCAGCTGTCCCGCCCCCTCAGGCTCTAACAGGGCATGTTTCCCTGAGCACCTCCCCACTTCCTCCTGCCTTGACTGTCCCCTTCTGCTCCAGCTGCCCGAGCCCAGCTCATTCACTACCTGCACCATCACCACTCCCCACTGTGCATGGTTGCCAGGGTCTCCACTGGGTGGTGGTGGGCCACCTGGACGCTCAGTGGATCTGCTGCTTCTTCTTTGTCCTTCTCTGAGAGGTCTCTTGGCTACACTTGACTCCCATCGTCACCTGGTCAGACTTTTCTTCAAGAAGAGGGGAAAGCATGGCCTTTCAGTTCACAGAGTCAACTCAAGTTCTCTAAGTCCACAGCTCTTTCTCAGACGTGCCTCGTCTCCATGAAGAATGTCTCTCTCTGCCTTCACCCAGGAGCCACTCTCTTCTGGACTTGAAGAAGAATGTAATGGCGGAGACACAGATGAGTCTGCGACCTGTCTGAGGAATAGGGGGCATGTCTACCCATCCCAAACAGATTCTCTGCACCTTCTCGCTAATTTGACTAGCGGGGGGGAACAGCAGGTACTGTCCATGCCCTTTATTTTTTTGGATCCAGGAGGGAGAAAAGTCCTATCTTGTAGGTTCCCTCAGGCGGTAATACTTCTCATCCAGCTTTCTGCGACAGGAACTTGGAGAAGCTGAGGTTTATAACTTGCAAATCCTCCTGGTTTCTTAACCCAAACATCTGTTGAGTTGGCTGGCACCAGAGCCCCAGGCATGGTTTGTCTTTATTGCCTTCTCATTATTTTTTCATAGAAACCCCAGATGCTACAAAATTGTCATGGACTTCTCAAATCTGTTGTCTTATGTCAAAATTTCTCCTCTTTCCTCGGACTCTGTAAGAACATGAATTATTTTGGGCCAGTAGAACCAAACTGAATGTTAGATTTTTTTTTTTTTCTTTTGAGGAAGATTAGCCCTGAGCTAACATCTGCTGCCAATCCTCCTCTTTTTGCTGAGGAAGACTGGCCCTGAGCTAACATCCATGCCCATCCTCCTCTACTTTATATGTGGGACGCCTACCTCAGCATGGCCTGCCACGTGGTGCCATATCCACACATGGGATCCGAACAGGTGAACCCCGGGCCTCTGAGAAGCAGAACGTGCGCACTTAACCGCTGCACCACTGGGCCGGCCCCTAAATGTTAGATTTTTAACTAAAGTATGTACAGCAGCTTGTTAAATAAAGAGGAGTGTGCAGGGAAGATAGGTTTCTTAATTAGGTAGAAATAGAAGTCAGGGCCATCTGAGGACAGTATGTGCAGAGGCCACAATAATACCAATAAGCATACGTACGTAAGCACTGGGGTTATTATTTTTGGTCATCACTTTCCTCCTCCTCCTCCTTCTTCTGACATTACCTCATCACTTATTTTTAACAACTTTCTCATTCAAAAATTCCATTTTTAATTCACTCTGATTTTATCCAACAATTTGGAGAGTCAGGCTAGCCCAACGGGTGGACCACACACTCTGGAGTCACATCGCCCAACTTCAAATTCTAACTCTGCCTCTCGTTGGTGTGTGACCTCGGGTAAGTTGCTTAACCTTTCTACCCCTCAGTTTTCTTATCTGTGAAATAGGGATTATGACATCTACTTTACAGAGTTGCTATGAAGATTAAATAAGATAATATCATAAAGCACTTGGAATATTGCCTGACACATGGTAAGAGCTGTATTTAAATGTTTTAAAGTAAGTAATATATGCCTTTGAACAAGTTAGGGAGTGTAGGCATTTGATTAGTAAGTTTTCCAAGACTTTGCAGACCTGAGAATGTCTTGGTGTCACCTTGTTCTGTGGATGACAGCTTTTCTGAGAAGACAGCCCTTTGCAATAACCCCCACCCTCATCCCCTCCCCTCCCACGCCCTGCAGATGTGGTCCCATTGTGTCTGGTCTTGATGGGGCCCTCAGAAGGAGCAAAGGCATTTCTGACTTGGATTTTTAAAAGTAATCTCTCTTCTGAGAAACTTTGCTAAGTGCAATTTGATAACACCATGGTCTCTAGGCCAGCCTGATTGTGTAGTGGTTAAGTTCCGTGCTCTGCTTTGGCAGCCTGGGGTTCCTCGGTTCGGATCTGGGACACACACCTAGCACCGCTTGTCAGGCCATGCTGTGGCGGCGTCCCACTGAAATAAAAGAAGATTGGCACAGATGTTAGCTCAGCGACAGTCTTCCTCAAGGAAAAAAGGGAGGATTGGCAACAGATGTTAGCTCAGGGCTAATCTTCCTCACAAAAAAAAAAAAAAAAAGAAAAGAAAACAGCATGGTGTCAGCTTCTGACTTAATTTTTTGTTTTTACTTTTTTTTGTGGAAGATTTCAAATCTAAATAAACATGAGAGGATTCCCTGACTTAATTTTAATAAGGACTCTATTTATAGGCTCATTTTCCCCCTCAAATTCTATTGCACTTTTAGTTATTGACTGTGGAGGTTTGGGCTATCTTCTTTGAGTTCCTGAGGTCCAGAGTCCAGACGCTGCCTTCTGTTGTCTCTGAGTTCTGCCTTTTTCCCCCAGTGCAATAAACACCGGGTCTGAATTCTGGCTTGATCGTTTACTGATTATGACTTTATTAATTTTCTCTAAACTTATTTCTTCTTTTTTCTTTTCTTTTTTTTAAAGATTGGCCCTGAGCTAACATCTGTTGCCAATCTTCGTTTTTTTCCTTTTTCTTCTCCTCAAAACCCACCGGTACCTAGTTGTATATTCTAGTTGTAGGTCCTTCTGTTTCTGCTATGTGGGATGCTGCCTCAGCATGGCCTGATGAACGGTGCTAGGTCCGCACCCAGGATTCGAACAGGCGAAACCCTGGGCCACTGAAGCGGGGCCTGCGAACTTAACCACTCAGCCATGGGGCCGGCCCCTCATTTTTCAAACATAGACAGTAATGCCTACTTCTTCAGATCATTGTTTAGGATAAATTAGTTAATCCTGTATCTCCTTGAATCTGGGACACCAATGATTACAAGACATACCACATTTTACATATCAGTAAGAAACAAAAATGGGAACCAGGTCTGATGGCCTAGTGGTTAAAGTTTGGCACAGTCTTCTTCAGTGGCCTGAGCCGGGTTCCTGGGTGCAGAACCACACCACTCGTCTGTCAGGAGCCATGCTTTGGTGGCGGCTCACACAGAAGAACTAGAAGGACTTACAACTGTAATATACGACTATGTACTGGGGCATTAGAGAGGGGGGGAAAAGAAACTCCTAAAAAAAAGAGAAAGAAACAAAAATGGCTGCCAATTAAACTAATACACAGTGGTGTTTTTTTTTTTTAAAAGATTGGCACCTGAGCTAACAACTGTTGCCAATCTTCTTTTTTTTCCCCCTGCATTTTCTCCCCCAGTCTCCCAATACATAGTTGTGTATTTTCAGTTGTGGGTCCTTCTAGTTGTGGCGTGTGGGATGCCACCTCAACATGACCTAACGAGCGGTGCCGTGTCTGTGCCCAGGATCTGAACTGGTGAAACCCTGGGCTGCCGAAGGCAGAGTGCACGAACTTAACCACTCAGCCACGGGGCTGGCCCCACAATGGGTTTTTTTGTCACTTAATATTTTTATTTTATACTTATTGAAAAGATTCTTTCAGATTTATTTAGAAATATATTTTTATCATCTATCACTTTTGCAGAATTTCATTACTATTTTCTATTTGACTAAATCTATAGTCCCCCCGCCCCAATTGGATCACAGATACCAATTATAGGATGCATTCTGATTTCAGAGATGTTAAAATGGGAAGAAAGATACATTTAGAATTGATGAAATACACTTTATGTAAACCATTCTGCTTACAATAGGAGTTCAGTGATTTTCTTCTTTTTTTTTTTTTTCTATATAGGGTTCTCTCATGTTCTGAATGTTTCTTGAGTTAAATCTGTTGTGTTCATTGATTTTCTACATCAATTTTGATTTCCAATGCTTCTAATGATGACTTTAAGTAGCCTATTATGAATTTCTTATACTAATTTTAAAAAAACTTAGCCTGTTGTTCTTTTCCTCTACTATCTCTTTTACAAATGATGAACCTCACATGGTACAAAAATTCCATTCCAGACCTAAATGCAAAAGGCCAAAAAAATCTTATGGCAGAAAACATGGGACAACATACTGGAGTTGGCAAAAGTTTCCTAAAAAGGAAATCAAAAGTACTTTACTTATCAAAGAAAAATTAATAAATTGGACTATATTAAGATTAAGAACCTCTGTTTATCAAAAGACACCAATTACAAGAATGAGAAGGAAGCTATAGATTGGGAAGAGATATTGGCAACACACATATCTGACAAAGGACTGTCATCCAAAATGTGTAAACTGATGAGAGAAAGGAAGCCAACTGGATAGAAAATGGGCAAGAAACTTGAACAGGCCCTTCATTAATGAGGTCATGCAAATGGCCGATAAGCACACGAAAAGGTGTTCAACATCATCATCATCAGGGTAATGCAAACTAAGACCACAACGAGATACCACTATACCAAAACCAGAACACAAAAGTTAAGTGGCGACAGTAACAAGTGTTGGCAAGGATATAGAACAATCAAAATGCTCATATTCTCCTGATGGGAGCGTAAATTCATACAACCATTCGAAAGCTTACTTGGCATTATCTCCTAAAGGTGAATATACACTTAATCTTTGACCTAGAGATTCCACTCCTGGGGCTGTTCCCAATAGAAATATGTGCATATGTTCACCAAAAACACACCCAAGAACCTTCACAGGAGTACAATTTGTAATAAACAAAAGCTAGAGTGCATCGAAGTGTCTGTCTTCAGTAGAACAGAACATAAATTGAGGCAGATTATCACAATGGAAATCTATACAGAATGAACTGATACATGCAATGATGAATTCCACAAACGTAATATTGAACAAAAGGAGCCAGACCCTAAAGAGAATGTACAGTGTAATTCCATGTACGTAAAGTTCAAAAACAAGAAACTAATCTTTGGGGTTAGATGTCAAGATATGGACATGACGTGAGCCGAGGTTCAGGGTGTTGTTAACGTTCTCTTTCAGGATCTGGGTAACTTAGGGATGTGGACCTGCTTTTGAAGATTCACTGAACTATACACTTAGGATTCGTGCATATTTTGGTGTGTATGTTAGACTTCATTAGAGTTTCCAAAAAGATATTGATTTTTTCTCCAAATTCTTGCATTTCTTCTGGATGATTTAGTCAAGAAGTTTTTCTTAGGTGCTTACTGTTTTTTGCTGTCGTTGTCCTTAGATTACTTTTTGCTTGCTTGACTACTGGTGACAATATTTTTGCACACAATAAACAGGTGTATTTTATTTCCCTCTTAAATAATCTTCCTTACAGCCTCCCCTTTCTGAGACAGGAGGCTTATCTTCCCAGCTCAGGAAAGAGTGAATATTTGGCCTCCTTATCAAGGTGACTGGTTTAAAATTAGGGTGGCCTGGAAGAAGATCTGGTGTTCACTTCTGACCCTCTTTTAGCCCCCGGGAATGTAGAATTGAGAGCCAGCAGCCCAGCCATGGACCTGCTGGGTGGGAGTGAGGTGACTGCTTCCTGGACCTCCTGGTCAGGGGCTGGATGGACCACGTGGCAGCAATTCAGTGGAGCCCACAGGTCAGTGAAAACTGAGTCAGCCTCAGGTGAGGCCGAGTCAGCTGGAGAGCAGCCCTTAGGCTCTGATCGAGAGAAACAAAACTGGGCTGCAGGTTAGCGCAACTGCAGAGGTCAGCTGTGGTCACCAGAAGCCAGGGCCAGGGTTCCACCTCAGTGGTCACCAGCCTGCACATACCGAACGGCCAGCTTGAGACCATAATATCTTGAGGTCACATCAGCCTCTTCCCTGTACCCAAATGCTACCTTAGGGATAAGCTGGAGGAGGAGCGTAGCACCTGACAGCCTGAGTCCTTCTGCCTCCGAGGCAGCCTGACTTAAAGAGACTGCCCACATTCCTGCCTTGGACTAATTGTACTGCGGTGGACTGAAATACGTTTGTTTCCATGACACCTGAGTAGTGGGACCTGGTAAGACGAGATTGCTTAAAGATCAATAAAGGAGCCACATTCCCTCAGCACTTCTGAGTACAGTGTGGCTACATCTGTAGCCCTCTTTCTCTCTTCTGTTTATTTTTCCTTGATTTTACCAACTTAAACTGTTGTTGCTGCTGAAAATAGTTCATTTTAGGGATTTTCCTGGTAATTTGAATAGAATTAGAAAAGAAAGCTCCTGGCATTGCAACTCTGCACAATCATTCCTTTATTTATTAGCAAGAGAATTTTATAATCTCTCTTACTCTTTTATTCTATTCATCATCCAGCATCTATCTAACCACCCAAACAATAACCGGTTTTTGGAGCCATGGGACCGGTACTGAGCTAGAAGATGGATGACCATCCTTGCCGCCAAGTTTCCAATACAGAGGGTGAGCAGATAACAACCCTGTCCGCGTCCACACCTCCGCGTGTCCAGTGGGCTTGCTTTCTCTTTCGGTGTTCAGGCGCATGAACTGCCAGGCCCTGCTCAAAGCAGTGGGTTTCTGAGTCTTATAACACAATGACAGCAGTCTTGGAGAGCTTCCTTGCTTTGTGGAATGTCAGGATGTACTCTCCTGCCCCAGACCTGGAATCAGCCATTTCTCCACAGAACCTCGGTTCCCTTTAGTGGGAAATATATTTAGAAACCAGAATCTGGCCTCTAAGGACGCTCGTTGCTTCTAGGTTGGCTATTATTTCCAGGTCTTTTCAGTGGACAGAGAGGAGATGAAGAATATTAGGGGAGGAGTAGATTTTGGAGGGTAAAGGAAAGACTAACTTTTGTCAATCATTTGTCTATTATCCATCATTTAGATTGTATTTTTTATAATAATAATAATAAATAATCTGTTAAAATACTTTTAATTACAGTTTTTTCCCCTTCGAATTCATTTGCTTAGAACAATTTACTTTTGTAGGTTTATTAGGACAGAGGACAGGAGCACCCTGCTGTCTTGCCTAATTATTTCCCCAGAGGATATGTATACAGGATCAGCTACGGAATTTGCAGGGCCCAGCGTAAAGTGAAAATGCAGGGCCCTCGTCCCCAAAGCAGTCAATAAGTTCCACTAAGGTACTAAAACATAAAGTTTTTTTCTTTCTTCCGCTGTCCTTCCTTTCTCTCTCCCTCTCTTCTCAGCCTTCTTCCTGTCCTGGTCGTTTTTTTTGTTTGTTTTCTGTTTTTTTGAAGATTGGCACCTGAGCTAATATCTGTTGCCAATCTTCTTTTTTTTCTTTTCCCCAAAGCCCCCCAGTACCTAGTTGTATATTCTAGTTGTAGGTCCTTGCAGCTCTGCTATGTGGGACCCCGCCTCAGCATGGCCTGATGAGAGATGCTAGGTCTGCACTGTGGATCCGAACCGGCTAAAGCCTGGGCCACCAAATGTGAGCAGGCGAACTTAACCACTCAGCCACAGGCTGGGTCCCTTAACTGCTGCACCACCGGGCCAGCCCCAGTAGTGTCTTTTGATGAACAAAAGTTTCTAATTTTTGATTAAGTCAATTTGTCTAGGTTTTCTTTTGTTGCTGGTGTTTTGGGTGTCATTTCTTAGAATCTTTTATCAAATCCAAAATCATGAAGATATATCCCTATGTTTTCTTCTAAGAGTTTTATAGTTTTAGCTCTTACATTTAGATCTATGATCCATTTTGAGTGAACTTTTATATACAGTATGAAGCAGAGATCTAACTTCATTCTTTTGCATGTGGATAGCCAGTTGTCCCAGCAGCATTTGTTGAAGTCACTATTCTTTTCTTCATTGAATGGTCTTGGCACTTCTGTTGAAAATCAATTGACCATGGATTTTTTGGACTTATTTCTGTATCTCAATTCTATTCCAATAATCTATCTATCTGTTCTTATGTCAGTACCACACTGTCTTGATTCCTGTAGTTTTGTAGTAAGTTTTGAAATTGGGAAATGTGAGTCCTCCTTTTTTTTACTTTCCAAGATTGTTTTGACTATTCAGGGCCCCCTTGCAATTGCTTACGAGTTTTACAATCAGCTTGTCAATTTCTGCAAAAAAGTTCATTGGAATTTTCACAGGGATTGCCCTGGGTCTGTAGATCGCAGTGGATAGTATTGCCACCTTAACAATATTAAGTCTTCTAACTTATGAACTCAGAATGTCTTTCCATTTTTTTAGATCTTTGATTTCTTTCAGCAATGTTTTGTAGTTTTCAGTGTACAAGTCTTGCACCAACTTGGCTAAGTTTATTATAAGTATTTTGTACTTTCTGATGCTATTATAAATGGAATTGGTTTTTTTAAAATTATTTTCAGATTGTTCATTGCTAGTATATAGAAATACAACTGGTTTCTGTGCATTGATCCTGTATGCTCCACCTTTGCTGAATTCGTTAATTAGCTCTAACAGTTTTTTTGTGTATTCTTTGGAATATTCTATATATAGGATCATGTTATCTGTTAATAAAGATAATTTATTTCCTCCTTCCCAATTTGGATGCCCTTGTTTCTTTTTCTTGCCTAATTACTCTGGCCAGGACTTCCTGTAATGTATTGTTGATGAGCAGTGGTGAAAGCAGGCAACTTTATCTTGTTCCTGATCTTGGGGGAAAAGTTTTTAGTCTTTTATTATTGAGTATGTCAGCTCCGGGTTTTTCATAAATGCCTTGTATCATGTTGAGGAAGTTTCCTTCTATTCCCAGTTTGTTGAGTGTTTTTATCATGAAAGCCTCAATAATTTTTAAGAATGTAAGGAGGTCCTGCTGGCGTAGAGTATTAGTTAAGAGTGAGGGCTTCGAAATCAGTCCACCTGGTTTGAATCACAGCTTGGCCACTTACTCAGTCCACGACCTTGGACAACTTCCTTAACCATTCTGTGCCCCAGTTTCCTTATTTGGAAAATGGGGATGATAATAGTGACTCGATCTACCTCAAAGAGTTAAGTGAAGATTAGATAATACACATTAGAATAGTGGCTGACGTAGAGTAAATGCTCCATAAATGTTAGCAGTTAGTCAAAGAACTGAACGAACTTCAATATTCGCTGGCAATTTCAGTATTACTCTTTTCCCAATGTCTACCCCACATTGATTTAATAATTTGGCTTTGCTTTTGATTATTTACATTTATGTGATTACTGTGGAGCCTAAAGGGTTTTCAAATTTTTGTCACAGTTGTGGTTTTTCCATTTTTAATCTATTTCAACTGTCCAGTTGTACTTTCATTCTTAGCTGTCTCACACACTATTTTGATGCAATCAAGTATAAGGTAAATAACTAAACTTAGTCCAGTTTACACCACATTATCAAGGCTGTTGTCATGTTCATAAAAATAATATTAGGGCTCCAAGGACACTGAAGTGCTGGAATTATCTGTCCCACATGTCCTGAGTCTTTGAAATAAGCCATGGTGACGGGGCACAGTTGCCGTGATTCTGCTGCAGTGATGTGAATATGACCTTCCACGAAAAAGCATGTCATGGCCAGAAGTGAAATTCAAAGCAGCAGCTTGGGTTTCAGAGTCCCCATCACTGGAATATGCTGCCTCTCTGGTTACAGGGAAGTAAATATAGACCGGGCTGATTATGTGAACACATTTCATTTAACTTTGCCCATCTCGACTCATTTCCCAGCAACAGAAACTAGATCAACCCAGTTATAAGTAGGTCTGCTTATTCTTTCCCAGCCACCTCAGAAATTTCCCTTCTTTTCAAGGCTAATTTTTCTACCTTTGCTCTTGAGTTCATTCCCTTACTATCTTGCTGTACTCTCTCTCTCTCTTTTTTTGCTGAACCTTGACTTCAATCTTTTCATTTCTACTGGCAGCTTTTCCTGGTACCCACAAATATATAAATATTTCTCTTAACAGAAAAAATGTCCTCAACTCTGTGTCAGCCTCAGTGTGCCCCTTTCTTCTTCCTTCCTGTCAGGGTATTTTCACTCCACTTCCTTATCTCCTGCCACTCCTCAAGCAATGATAGTCAAGCTTTGGCCACCACTCACCCGAGCACTCGAAGGCCACTGGCTGGGGATCTCTTTCCTGCCAGATCTAACAAGCCTCTTTCTGTTGTTTTATTTAACCTCACTGAGTGTGATGGTTGACCACTCACTTTTTGATACTCCCTTTGCCTGGGTTTTGTGATACAGTTTTGTAATTTTTCACACCTCTCTAACCTCTCTTATTCAGTTTCCTACATGATGAGCTCCTCGTTTGTCCTCACCCTTTAGCATTGGTATTGATACTGGTGCCACACAGGCTGACATAAGGGAAGCCATATTGAAGAAAAGAAACCATATTGTAACTTTGATTGACCAACCCAGCTGGATATGAACCCTCCAGGAGATGTACATGCTCTGTAGATTTTATGGCCCCTCCCAGCTGTAATAAGTTGGTACATTTGTTCTTTTGAGTTCCTTAGGAATGTGGTGACTCCCGAGCAGAGTCTATGCTGATAGGCATCATCACTGACAACTGAAAGCTCTGGATATAGGGTATTGCTCCAGTCTCAGATGCACATCCAGCAAAACAAAAGATTATCAGGAACTAAGACCAGACGTCTGCCCACCTGGCGACCAGCCCCCTATATAACTGGCCTGTAGTCTTTGTTCTGTAAGATGGTTCTTTCGGACACTAGTTGGCCATCTTCTCCCTTGCTAGCAAGCTGTAATAAAGTCCTTTCTCTCCTACCACCTTGCCTCTTGACCATTGGCAGGTCTTGCAGTGGGCAGTCGACCCCCCTTGGGTGGTAACAGTATTACTCATGGTTCCTTCCTTGGCTCCCTTCTTTTTTCCCCTCCAAACACACTTTCCGCACCATCTCATCTATTCCCATAATTTCGGCTAATGCTGGTGATCCCAAATCTACAACTCCAGACCTGATAATTTTTCTTAGCATAATACTTGTTTTGGATATCCAAATGTCTACCGGAAATCTCCTGCTGGAGTCCCACAAACACATTAAACTGAGCTGACCACATCTCCTTCCCTGGAACCTCCTTCATCTCCCTATAAAGCAAATTGCTGCTACCTTAAAAAAGACCCAGCTGAAATCCTGGCAGTGAGGTGGAAAGAATGTCTGGCTGTCTGACGCTAGCCTTTGGCCTCAGCAGATCAGTTATATCAGAATGCAACAGAATTGTGTTCTGTATGTCATAAAATTGTATTCAGAGATGAGGGCAGCCATGTGATTACATTCCTATCTCAGGGAATGGTTCCACCAACCAGTCAGCCACACGCTCTGGTGGAAAGTCACTGAGCACTGGTTCCTGTCCTGGTCCGCTCAGTACTAATGAGGTGAGCATGGGTGAGGTTTTAACCTTGCTAAGCTGCCATTTCTTCATCTGTCAAATGAGGATAATTTTGTTGTTTATCTACCTGAGATAAAACAGATGGTCAGATTGTTCAATCAGACTCACAAGAACCAGAGATCTTACCCAGTATTGGCCTTTACTAGTAATTCAAAAGATACACATGGTGTTGAGGCTTGGGCAAAGCATGAAGAAGTCGGGATGACCGATGCAGCTCCAGGTCCTTCCTTAACACCCAAGGATGCACCCTGGCTCAGAATGAACATATGGGGTCTTTATGTGCTGCATGTGGGGCATTGCTTACACAAAGGGTCAGGAAACATCTTTGTTTTATACTCTGGAAGTTACATAGCTGATGCTAATGTTTTTCAGCAGGTTAGGCCCCATAAATTCATACATTCCAGGCATGTTTTCCATGAGGAATAAAGAGACCGATTATATCCTGCTAAATACATTGCATAGATAAGGTCTTCTGTTATCTTTCTGACTGTAAATATCATCAAGAGGTATTTAGAAAGAAGTTGACGTGGATCATTTCTGTCTTTTTTGTCCCCTCTGCCCCAGGCTTCTGAGGGTAGGAAACATGACTTATAATCACTACCTAACAGTTATTTCTCTTTCTTTCCTGGTTTGAAAGACCTGATTTTATTTGGGTAGCAATACCCACAAGAAAGGAGGAGCTATCCCCAGGCCATCATTGGTCAACGTTCAGCTATTCCCCTGAACTGAGCACATATCCAGTCTTGGCCAGTGAGAAGGAAGAAGTCTGGGAGCAAGCTTTTGAGAAAGATGTTGTAGTCCAGTTAAGAATAAAAGCCAAGGGGCCGGCCCCATGGCCCAGTGGTTAAAGTCCTGTCTGCTCCACTTTGGTGACCCACATTCGTGGGTTCAGATCCCAGGTCAGACCCACATGCAGCTCATCAAACCATGCTGTGGCGGCATCCCACATACAAAGTGGAGGAAGATTGGCAGCAGATGTTAGCTCAGTGACAATTTTCCTCAGCAAAGTAAATAAATAAAACCAAGAGAGGGAAAAGCTGTGTGCTGACAAGCTTAAGGGTGAAAAGCCCATGTGCTGAGGATGTGGATTAGGAACTCATAAAGAAACTGGGTCCTTAATGGCATCTTTGAGCCACTGCAGCTAAAGGGGAACCTTCTTTCTCCAGAATTCTTATGTTGAATTTCCAAACGTCTTCATTACTGAAGCCTAGTTTGAGTTACGCATTCTGTTCATTGCGACTCTGAGTTCCTCATTGAAATGCTACCCTGTAGGGTTGTTTGAGAATCAAGAGAGACCCTGAATGTCACGGGCCAAGCATATAATGGATTTCAATATTCCTTACATCTACTACCCAACAGTTTTTTCTTCTCTCTTTCCTAGTTTAGAATACTTGAGTTTATTTGGGCAGCAACGAGAGCAAGTAAGGCAGACCCTGTCTCCAGGCCTCAGAGAAAAACCACAATAGGTTTCAATATGGTATCTCAATGTATCTTAGTCTCCTTAGTTTCCTGTCCCCTTCCTTCTCCCCAGCCAGCTGCCTTTCCGAAAGTCTTCTCTGGTCCACGCTCTCACATCCAGTTAATGGCTGAGCTCTGTAGCTTTTATTCCCCATTAGCTTCTCCTCTCTCCTCTCACTGTAGCTGCCTGGTTCCAGACTCCTTTATTTCGCTTCGATCCCTGGCTCCTCTCTTCCCTTTGCCCACTGTGTCATTCCCCCTCACCTCAACCTCTGCACACTGACCGCAACAAGCTTCTAAAGGGACCAAGCTGACCACGTCCCTCTCCAGCTTACAATTTTCCCCAGCTCCTCTACCCCGTGGGGGTGGCTGGCAGTCCTAGATTGTGTTATGGTGTTTTAGCCTCTGTTCCATTCCACAGGTTCTGGGTAACGTCTTTCTGAAACGCCTTCTCTGCCCTGGTCCTTCAGGGGTCACTTTCTCTGAGAAGACTCCTTGTCTTGTTTGCTTCCCTGGCTGAATTAATCACTCCCTTCCCTGTGCACCTTTGAACTGTTGACTTAAAAAGCCCCAAAACGAGTTTACTCAGGAATAGCCAAAACAATTGCACTTTGGGATGTGCGTGCTATGGCAAAGCACAGGCAGATCCAGCAAATAAAGAAGGCGAGCTGCTTTTATAGAGAAAAAGGGGGAGTAGGGAGGGGCTAAGTGAAAGTCCACTGGGAGGGGCCAGCCTGTGGTGAGTGGTTAAGTTCACCCACCCTGCTTTGCGGGTTTGGATCCTGGCGCAGACACAGCACCGCTCACCAGGCCATGCTGAGGTGGTGTCCCACATAGCACAACCAGAAGGACCCACAACCAGAATGTACAACTATGTACTGGGGGCGTTGGGGAGAAGAAGGAAAAAAAAGATATGCAACAGATTAGCTCAGGGCCCATCTTTAAAAAAAAAGAAAGAAAGAAAGTCCACTGGGAGAAAGTAACAGTTACAGTGGCAGCAGCTTCTGATTGGCTAAGCCATGGCATTTCTGATTGGCTGGGCTGTTGCCCAATGGGGAGAGAAATCTTCCTTGAGTAGTAAGGTAGTTTTACTTCCTGACCAAGAAGCAAGCATCCGTTTCTTCCAGTTTGGTGTAATTGAAGATGTGCAACAGGACATGAGAGCTCCCTGTACAGGCCTTCCTAATTCTGATTTAGGTAAGGTTTCTTTTATTAATTTCTACAGAATCTTATTATTATTGTGATTCTCAAGCACAACTGTGATTGTGATAACTTGTTTACATGTCTGAGTCCCTTGAAGATTGTGAATGGGTTGGGAACTTAGTCACCCTTCCCTTTTTTATAACCACGGTACCTAGTACAGTATGTGGCACATTGTGTTCATTCAATAAGTATGGACATGTGTTGCTTGTTGACTGGGATACATTCTGAGAAAGGCATTGCAAGGCGATTACATCATTGGATAAAGATCACTGAGGGCACTTACACAAATCCAGATGATATAGCCCACTACACACCTGGGCTCTATGGTACTAATCTTTTTTGAGGAAGATTAGCCCTGAGCTAATATCTGCTGCCAATCCTCCTCTTTTTGCTGAGGAGGACTGGCCCTGAGCTAACATCTGAGCCCATCTTCCTCTACTTTATGTGTGGGACGCCTGCCACAGCATGGCTTGCCAAGTGGTGCCATGTCCACATCCAGGATCCAAACCAGCGAACCCTGGGCCACTGAAGCAGAATGTGCGCACTTAACCACTGTGCCACCGGGCCGGCCCCCCTATGGTACTAATCTTATGGGATCACTGTTGTATATACAGTCTGTTGTTGATTGAAACGTTGTTGTGTGGTGCATGACTATAAGTGTGTATTGAATGCATGAGTCTTAAGTTTGATTGTTTGGATAGAAATTCAGTTGGCTCTCTAGGACCTAGAGGCTGGTTATAAAATGTACAGCTTATTTCATCCTCATCCTGTTTCTCCTTCCCACTTCTCTCTGCTTCCTGCCTTTATGCCATTTTCTTCCACACTGGACAGCAAGCAGGTGATAAACCAATGAGTGAGGAGAAAATGTGACCGTTGGGACAGTCAACTTACTATAAACAGAATTCTTACTGTCTGAGTATTTGTTACTCAAGATTCCACACTTTGAGTTTATGTAAAGTAGCAAAAGTCATCAACCACCCAACATATTCACTAACAACCGGTCAATTATGAAATTAGTCCCCACTGGACTAGCCCCAAAGTCTTTCCCTGCTCATTGGGTCAACGGCTTTTTTCTAGTAGTGGTCAGCTTCTCCTGAATTGTTGGACAGCAGAGTTTCATGAAGTTGACTAAAGTGATGCTGGAGAATGGCTTATCCACACATGAGAATTTTATTATAAAACTAATTAACAAATGAAGAGCAAAGTGACGAGGATGAACAGTCGACAAGTGCTTCAAAGACAGTAATTTGAGTATCTTGGGATTGAGAGCTGCCTTTGGAAAACTGACTCATCATTTCTTGAATACTTGTGCAGAGACACCTGCCTTGAATCTTGCTGCAAACCTCAAAAGTGAAATGAGTGTTGCTGTATTATGCATGCTCATTTTATTCACTTATTTATTTTTACCAAAGTTATACATGTATTTAATGAAAATGACAAACGCAGATTTCCAAGGCTAGCAGTAAAAACAGGAGTCCCTTGCCCTATTTTTCCTGATTTCTGGCCCCAAAAGCAACACTTTCCAATGCCTGCTGTTGCCCCCATATTTCTAAATAACATGTTTACACTGATATTTCTTGATTTTTTTGGTTTAGATGTTATCTACTGAGTTCCTACTATGGGAGATGAGGCTGTTTCCTTCGTTTTCTATTTCCTCTCCCTACTTTAGTCCCGAACTCTCTGGTGAAAAAGTTTTTCATCTCTTAATACCTTCAAACACACTGGATAACCTAACACGTTCATCTTTCCTAGGGACAATTCTCCTGGAGTAGCTTCCTCCTGCCCTAAGCTGGACTGCCTGTTGTCCAGGCCTGCGGCTGCACAGCCATCACCCCATCATCCCAGGGGATCCCTCAGCTCCATTCCTGGAAACAGGTTCCTGTTTCCTGCATCCCATGTCTTCCTCTGCCTTGTGCACTCCCTTGTTTTGGTGGAACACATTCTCCAGTAGTTTTCTGAGAGAAGGCCCAAGGGAGGTAGATTTTTTTGAGACCTTGCATTTCTGAAAATGCCTCCCCCCCACAACTTGATAGTTTAATTTTTTCAAGTTAAATCCTAAGCTTCTGGGACTAGCTAATCTGAAAACTCTTCCACTAAAAAACACCTAAAAATGCTGGATAAAATACGACAGAATCACTTGAGCCCTCAGCCAAGCCTGCAAGAAGGGGAGTGAAATCCCAGGGGCTAAGAAAACTGCACTCTGGGGCCTGGAGTCCATGAGCGATGCGGTGCCACTCCAGGAAGGCTGTCATTTCAATAACCCGGAAACTTGTTTTTTATGTCTACACCGGGTAGGAGACCGGCTTTGAGTTCACTGGATGCAAAACATTGAAACCAACATCCCTGCAGAGACCCAGGTCCTTTAAGGGTGACATTCACTTTTGGTGAAAGGGTGAACTAGCAAAAAATCAGTTCTGTCTAACTCAAATCCTAACACGCGGGGTCTTTTTGTTATAGCTCAGGAGCCGTTTGAAATGCAACAACTTTGAGTCTGGATCTACTCCTTGTCCTAGTGCTCAGCCTGTACATCCAGAGTGTCAAACTACCCTCCATTTGTTTTCCTGTTATGCTATAGTGTCTGTCCCTACTTATCAACAGAGAATATTTCTTCTCTTGCCAGTCACTATGATCTCAAACTCCCTATTGCCTCGTTTGTGTAACGCTGTTATTATATGAAATAACATTCACTGGGCGTTGCCCAAAGGATATTCACAAAAACCCTTTGATGGGAGCTGGCGGATGGGTCCAAGTTGGCAGGCAAGGACAATCCTATCGGTGTGCCCCTTGGGAAGGCCTTTGGGGTGATGTCTAATCTCCGTGGGAGGGAGTTCAGTAGTCACTGGTGATGTCCGCCCCGGGCTTGGACTGGAAGTGAGGTGCTTGCTAGGAAGGTATTTTCCACCCCTGCTCCCAGATATTGTAAAATGTATCACTGAACTAAGCCAAACTTTCAAGAGTTGCTGATCTGTGTGAAATTCTCTTGGCTCCTTGAGGGGACTGAGTGGCTCTTGGCAATACGCCAACCACCTGCACTGAGAATGTCCTGAGAGACAACTGTTCAGAATCAGATGCTATATTTACTGCAGGAAAGTTGCTGAGGTCACACTATACGAGACAGCGTTCCCTTTAAGAGGAGCCAAGTGAGAGTTCTGAGCAAGGGATCCGTTTTTATCTTATGGACACCGTGCATGTTCTAACAGTATGTTTCCCTCCTTGCTTCGGTTGCTAGGAAACCCAGGGCCATGGTGCAGACCTCATCTAGCGGCTGCACAAGACCTTTTGACAAACTTGTTAACAGATTAATTTTACCTCTTCCTTCATTTTATTTTCTTGTCAATTTCCTGCAGATTTCCTTCCTTCCCTCTTCCTCTTTCTCTTTCCTTCCTTTTTTTTTCCCCCAAACCCACCTTCCTTTCTTCCTCTCTCCTTTTTTCTCCTCGGTGTACATTTATTGAGCATCTGCTCTAAGCTTGGTCCCATGCTAGGTGTTGGACAAACAGCCATCATCACTCCAAAATACCCGTGTTAATATCACAGCCCTTATCAGGGCATTCATGGTGACTGAAGAAAAATCTAGTATTTCATGTCACTCCGTGTTTAGAGTAGCTTAGTGTTTCTCTGGGTGGACTGGTCACTCTCTGGCCCCTTTTCCAGAAAGGATCTTAGTGGTCTCCCCACTCAGGCCCACCACCCTTGCCCTGCTCACTCTCAGGCCATCGTTCTGTCCCTGTACACCCCAAGGATCCATCTGTTTGTCTGCCCCTCGCACTTCCACCTAGAGTGAGCAGCCCTTCCTGAGAACACGAACACCACTTTTATCAGAAGGATAAAAACGTGGGACACTGATGCACATGAAGAGAGTGGAGCACTGGGCTGGGGGCTTGAGAGGGAACTGCAGGCTGACTTCTACTTTCCTCTCCTGGAAAAGCAGGACTGTGCCACCCTCAGGCCCTGCCCAGTGACATTCTCTCTCAGTTCCTACTTCCCGCGTGACCAGGTTCCCTGCGGGTCTGCTTTCACTTCTCCTTCGTGGCAGAAACAGGCCTGGGGAGGGCCCTTCGATTTGGTTCCTGATTAGTCAGTTATTTTGAATCCACACGACAAAAAGTCTGTATCTTTCTTATCAGGGGCAGGGCAGTGTGCAGACTTCCATGTGTCTATTTTCGCTTCTAGGAACCTTGGAGTCAAATGTCACAGCTACTATAGTAGCCTTCACAGCTTGCAAGATTGAGGCTCCTGAAAAAAATAAAAAACCAAATGGCCACAACTTTATTGTTTGAATGCTTTTTGTTTGAAGTCCTATCTAACTCTTTTTCAAGAGAATGGGAACCTAATAGTTACTGATCTGCATGGAGCAGAACTCCAGACCTCAGCCTCCTGAGCAATGAGTCAACTGGCCAAATCCACCCACCATTTCTAAGGTGCCCAACACGGGGCTTTGCCGATGGTCGGCTACGGTGTCATGGCTATCGTGACAAAGTTGGAAAACCTGACCTTGAGTTCACCTTCTCTCTTAGCCCTTGAACTTGGGCAAGTCGTCTCCTCTCTTTGAGCCCATTTCTTCATCCATAGATGGCTCTGTATTCTTCAGAGAGCTGTTGTGAAGACTACAGCAGACAGTGTCCATGGACTTACTTTATAATCTACAGAGGACCGCAGTGTTGCAGAACGAGATTAGATCCACCGGTTTGTGCCCTCCTCGGAAACCTGGGGAGGGTTCCTGTCAAACATCTTCTCGACTACAAGCATTCTGACCGCTTATATTTTCAGCGTTGAAATTGTTGTCAACAAAATCATATAATCTCCAATATATGTCACAGCACCCCAAAGCTTTGCCATGACCCTTGGGTCCCTTGCAGACTCGGAGGGAGTAGCTCTCAGGGCTAGGATGTTGGATGCTTCTGCCATTGAGTTCAGATGCCCTTGGGCTGCTCGTCAACCCCTCAGGTGGCCACCGTTATCATTCTCTTCGACTCCGCCCTCTTCCTGGGACATTGAATTAATTTCCTTGATTTTAAGCCACATCTCTAGGCTGATGACCCCAAAGTCTGTATCTGCAGCCTGTGCCTCTCTTGGTGCCACAGACTAGTTTCCCCAATTGCCTATGGGACAGCTCCTCCCGGGAGCCCCATGGGTACTGGAAACTCATCACGTCCAAAACCAAACTCATCTTGTCCTTCTCCCTGCTTTCTCCTCTCACAATTTTTATCCAGATCTTCCACATTTGCCCCCTCTTTGTCCCTCTCATTGCCACGGCTTGGGTTCAGGGCCTCATCGTCTCTCACTGGGACAAGTGTTGTGGCCTCCTGATTGCTCTTCCTGCCTGCTACCTCTCCTCTTTCTAAACCGTGGTCCGCACCAGCTACCAGGCAGAGCTTTAAAGATGCTGCTCTGGCCGAGTCAGCTCAGAAACCTTAAAGGTGCTTTGTGCTTGAGGTTCTCTGAGACTGAGCCCTTGATCACCTCTCCATCTTCATGTCCTCCCACCCCTCCTCTTGCACAATGCCCCAGTATTTTCAACCAGAGCAAATGACTTGAAGTTCATCAAGTGACATGCTCTCTCACACATTTCTGCCTTTAACATGTGCTGTCTCTGTGGCCTGGAAAGCCCCACCTATTCCTTGCCTGCTCGGCCAGCTTCTACTGGTTCTTCAAGGCTGGTCTAAGCCTCACCTCCTCTCTGAAGCTTTTCTTGACTCCTCCGAACCGAACTGGTGGTTCCTATAGCAATTTGTACATACATCTTTTATCAGCTTGTATGGGACTTGTTTACATGTCTTTTTCTTACACCAAACTGTGATCATCTTGGGCAAAATGTGTTTGTAATTCATCTTTGGGTGCCCATCTCCTAGAACAATGCTGGAAACATGGTGGAGTCTCTGAAGATGTCTGAATAAGTTTATTAGTGATTTAACTACCACACCTATTCTGACAGGAGCAGAGAGCACATCTGAAGCCAGGTCAATATGATAGGAGGAGTAAGTCCAGAGCTGTGAGATCTAGTCCAGATGCCACGGGCCACATGTGGCCATTGAGCACCTGAAATGTGATTAGTCTGAAATGAGATATACTGCAAGTATAAAATACACACAAAATTTCAAAGGCTAAAGATGAAAAAAAAAGAACGTAAAGTATCTCATTAATATCTTTGACAGTGATGACTTGAAACAACAATCTTTTGGACATATTGGGTTAAATAAAATATATTATTAAAATTAATTTCACCTGTGTCTTTTTACTTTTCTTTTTTCTTTTAAAGATTTTATTTTTCCTTTTTCTCCCCAAAGCCCCCCGGTACATAGTTGTGTATTTTTAGTTGTGGGTCCTTCTACTTGTGACATGTGGTATACCGCCCCAGCATGGCCTACGCGTGGTGCCATGTCCGTGCCCAGGATTAGAACTGGTGAAACCCTGGGCTGCCGAAGTGGAGCGCGCAAACTTAACCACTCGCCCACGGGGCCGGCCCCCCAAGGAGCACATTTCTCAACTGGAACATGCACGAGCACGTATCTAGAGGGGTTCATGGTACAGAGAGAAGGCAGACTGACTCAGTAAGGTCTGGGTGGTGGTGGAGCGGTTGGGCTGGCCCGGAAGACTGGTGGAGATTGGTTGGGAGGAGAGAAGGGTCTCAGGGGAGGCATTTGTTGTTGGGAGGAAGAAGGAGTTTAAGGAGAGTGGTAAAGGTTAGTAGATGTGGAAGAGGGTGACGTCCCGGTCACAGCTGAGGACATCTCTTGGGGAAACTTTGGATATGTCACAGTTTGGGCCAAGGCTTTATCACTATGTTCTGAGTTGGAGAAGTCTCCAAGAAGCACCAGATAGGGGATCAGAAGAGCCAGCTTGGGAGCAGCTGGGTGGCCCTGCAGCGGCTCAGAGCCTTCTGCGACTCATTTTCCTCATGTCTAGAACCAGCCGCACCACCTGTTCAGCTCACTGGCTGTTGTAAGGACCCTAGTCCTGTGCGACCTCCCCTGGTTGCCTGAGCTGTTCTCTGACTGAAACTCCCATCCCTTCCCTTTCCCTGGCAGGAGACTGATCCTGGCTCAGTACCAGGGGGCTTTCTGAGGCCACTCCCCCCCAACACACAGTCAAGCAGGCAGGACAATACTTGGCACGCATTATTCCTATATTCTGTAATCATATCCTATTACTCGGTGACCAGAGGGCACGTGTCTGACGTGATTCTGAGGGCAGGGATCTTGTCTTCCAGTCTGTGCACCCTGCAGGGTATTGTGGAGGCTACTGGTGGTAACCTGGCCTCCAGGAACCCTACCGGGTATAGAAACAGATGGCTCTGGAGTCTCCTAAGTCATGGCATTTCTCCGGGTCAGTTGCAAAAGGGAATTGCAGGCGACAGCAGCGTACTGAGCAGTGCAGGGAGAGCACCTCACGGTGATCACAGTGATGCGGTTTATCCGCATACGATAGAGAAGGGAAGAGACACAGAGTTTAAGTAAATCGACCAAGGTCAACAGCTGGTGAGCGCGCAGCCAGGGTTGAAAACCGGGATTCAGACTCGGTGTGCTTGCTGCCCGCTGGAGGGGTGCCAAGGTTTCGGGATCATCTGTCCCTTTGCGTCCCTGGGCCGAGGGTTCCCCACGTGGATGATCCCGCGGGCCCTTCCCGCTCTGACACCTGGGTCTGGCTCCACCCTCCGCCGGCCTGCAGCTCAGCCCAGGGCCTCTCCAGGTCGTCGATGGCAGGCTCCCCGCTGTGTCCCCGCGCCCGCCTCCCCGGCCGCAGCCTTCCCGCAGAGCGCGCGCCGCGGGGCACCTGTCCCGGCCGCCCCTCAGCGCCGCCCCGCGCTCGCGGCAGAGCCCTGGCGCCCTGGGCGGGACGGCGGCACGGGCGCCTCCGGGACTGCGCCCCCGGGCGGCTGCGGGCCGGCGGCTGGGGGGCGCTGCAAAGGGCGGTGGGGCACCTGCAGGGTGGGCGGTCGGGGGGCGCTGCAGAGGGCGGCGGGGCGCCTGCAAGGCCGGCGGCCGGGGGGCGCTGCAGAGGGCGGCGCTGTGGGAGCGCCTCCAGGGCCGGCAGGCGGGGGGCGCTGCAGAGGGAAGCGGGGCGCGGCAGGGGCGCCTCCAGGGCGGGCAGCCGGGGGGCGCTGCACAGGGAAGCGGGGCACGGCAGGGGCGCCTCCAGGGCGGGCGGCCGGGGGGCGCTGCACAGGGAAGCGGGGCGCGGCGGGGGCGCCTCCAGGGCCGGCGGCAAGGGGCGCGGGCGCTGCCGGAAGCTGGGCGGGGCGCCCGCCGGGATGCGGTGAAGGGCAGGCGGCGCGGCGGCGGCGATGAGTGCCTCTGCGGCCACCGGGGTGTTCGTGCTGTCCCTCTCGGCCATCCCGGTCACCTACGTCTTCGACCACCTGGCGGCCCAGCACGAGTGAGTGGGCGCGCGGCGGGGGCGGCGGCTCGGGGCGGCGGCGGCGGTGGGAGGGGCGGCGGGAGCCCCACAACTTTTCCGATGGGGCTCGAGCAGCGGCTGCGGGGCAGCGGTTCGCCGGCTCCGGGGGCGCCCCGGGCCCGGCCAGCGCGGGAGGCGCCCGGAGGTCGCAGGGGCCAGAGGCCTCGCTCAGGCTGGCATCCTTGACATGCGGAGCAATTCCGGGGCCAAGTGCCGGGCGCCCGCACCGTGCCAGCGCCGTGCCAGGTGTCCCGGGTTACAGAGGTCAATAAGGCGATGCCCCTGCCCTTGAGGAGTGCAGGGGCAGGGGCGGGGGCGGTACAGACACCCACAGCCAAGAGTGTGGCCATGTTATCTCGGGTCGTGCCTTGTTCGTTTCGCATTTCGCAGGAACGTTTCCATGTATGGACACTCACACGCTTATCGTTTCTTATTAATTTTAGAAACTGTTGTGAATGACTAGCAGAAATAGCGCTGAGCCAACAGGCAAAGACCTGGGTTGTAGGCCCGGCTTTGGTACTAACGGTGTGGCCTGGCCTCAGTTTTCTGGTCTGTCTAATGGCCTCTATTTGCATCCTATTGCCAGGATCCAAAGACACTCCGGAGGGGCTCAGTATGGGATGGGGAACCGGAGGCGAGGCAGCGCAGTTCAGCGCTAAGGAAATGGGTGGGGCTGATGGAGGCCCATATGGGTTTGGTTGGAAGACCTGCCTGTCCTCAGTGAGGGATCCCTGGCTAGACAGCCCCGCACCGGGCCGCGGCCGCCGCCCCGGCAGTGGAGAGGTGCCAGGCTCAGTGCCTGCGGGTGTTCCTTGCCGCCTGCGGGGGCAGGAAGTAACCTCTTACGTTTCCCACAGCAGTTGGTACTAAGGAAGTTGCATCAGTGTGTACGCTGCAAACCCCCCAGACCTCGGGCTGCGGGGAAACGTCTGCCTGCAGGGCGGGGGCTTCCTCCTCTCCGCTGCCCTGGGGCCACCACTTGCTGCATGCCTCGTCCAGACGCCCCCCTCCATACTGAGCGCTCCCTGGGCATAGGCAGGGTCTGCCCTCGGTCTGACCCAGTCTTGGGGCACAACTACCAGAAGCAGCAGCTCTGGGCAATGAATGTGACAGGTCTGTGGATATAGTGCCTGGGGGACCCACACTCCTAAAATGGCACTAGGGACAGCTCAGCAAGTATTATGGAGTCCCTACTGTGTGCTTGGCACTGCTCCAAGTGCCGCAGCCGTAGCCATGAACAAGACAGAAAGGGCCGGAGAGTCGACATGAGAGAGTGACTGGGAAGGGGACTGGTGGTCAGGGAAGGCTTCTTGGAGGAGGTGACACTTGAGCTGCAGGAGGTGACCACAGGAAGATCTGGGGACAGAGCTTTCCAGGTAGCAGTGGGACAGGGAGTACTGGCGGGAGAGGGATGTGGCTGGGCGGGGGTGGGGAGATTCTGGAGAGGGAGCAGTGCGGCTGGTAGAGGGATTGCATGGCAGGGTGAGGATTCGAGGGTGACTCTGAGGTTTTGGCCTCAGCCACCCATATAATGGTGATGGCACTTACGGAGGACACGCTGGATTATGTCTGGCCATGCATATTGAGCATATTGCTAAGCCCTATAGAGTTTGAATAATTGGTTCCAACCCTTCCTCCCATCCTCCTGCACATAAAATCCCAGGGGCCTCTGACTCCTCGCTCTTCTTTCTCTGCTCCCCCTGCCACTGTCCTGTTCCCCATAAGTCCCCTGGCTAGGCTAGCATCACTTCCCTCCTCCTGGTTTCCCCTGGCCAGGCCCTCTCTGGCCAGCACCATGACAAAGCCTCCCCTGGGGTTCCCCTGCCCCAGCGCCCCGCGTCCACCGTACTAGTGCTGCAGCCCACGGGAGTGTCCTGTGCCCCTCGCTCACTGAGTAACTTTCCCGCCTCCTTGCTGTTGCTCCCGCTGTCCCCTCTGGCTGGATGCCTTCCTCCCTGTAGCTGACTGTTGCAGCCACACCTGGACGTTATGGCCCCGGAGTAAAATGCCGCGTCTTCCCTTTCCAACCCTCCCAACCCTGGGAGTGTGGTCGCTCCCTCCTCTCAGCCCCCTTGGCTCGTGGCTTTCCCGTGAGCGTTGCTGTCCTGTGGTCAGAACTTGCCTCCCAGGCCACAGCTCACCTCGGTACCGTCCTGCCCAGCACGGGGCCTGGTGCGTGGCAGGCCTTCTGTTAGGTTTGAAGCTGCTGGAATTAGTTGAATTAGTAGAGGCTTCCTTCCTACTAGACCTTGTATGAAAACCTGAAAAACAGAAAAAGCCAGTGAGGTTGAGGCGTCAGGAAAGGGTTGGAATCTCCCTCTCTCTCTCTCTCCTTCTCTCTCTCTCTCTCTCTCTCACACACACACACACACACACACACACACACACACACACACACACGTCCCCTCTCAGCAGGTGTCTGTTCATGGAAGGGCATCAGGAACAACACCCACGCCCCCAGCCCAAGACTAGCAGCACTTACCCATCGCCCCCCACCTAGAAGTCCCTGCCGCATCCCTTTCTCCCTGTTCTGAGCAGGTCCTACATCTGGCTGTCGCCAGGAGACAGAGATGATCTGCTGCCCCAGTTTCTCTTCATTCTTTGCTCCCCCACTAGACGTGGAGAGCGTGAGAGGACGCTGTGAACCAGTTTGCGCTGCTCTCTCCTGCTCCAGAAGATCACCATCTGTGTGATCCTGCTGGCTGTGAGCCCCAGGCCTTGGTAGGAGCAGGGATGGGGGTGTCTCCTGGCCACCACCTACCACAGGCTGTTTGTGACTAAAATGCCTGTCAGCTTAGCCAGCACACCTAATCTCTTCCCTCTTCACCGTCATCATCCTGGAGGATGCTCCAGCCCAGCATCCTGTCCCTGATGCACGTCAGCTTTCTCTACTATCCTTTCCTCCTTTGGCTCCTCTCTACAGGAGGAGCCTGGAGCATCCATTGATGTGTACCACTAGAAACCTCCTATTTCAGTTGTTACCTGGACACTGACACTGTCATCCTCATTCTTATCATAGAACTGTGTCTTCCATCCATCCATCCAGCCAGCCAGTATCCACCCATTCTTTCACCATCTACCGTCCATCATCCATCTATCCAGCTATCCATCCATCCATCCATCCATCCATCCATCCATGCATCCATGCATCATCCATCCATTCATTCACCATCCATCATCCATCTACCATCCATCCTCATTTTTTTCTCCTTGCTTCCTCTCTCCCTCCCTCCCTCCTTCCCCCATGTATCAATTCTTATACACCTTAGCAGAGGTCCTCAGGCAGACTTTCTGCATCATACTTATCCAGCTATCTTGAAAGGAGTTGCATATTTCCATGCCCCGTCCTTGAAGTATTCTCATTCCGTAGGTCTAGGGTGGCATTTGGAAATCTGGGTGCTGCTGATGCCCAGAACCCACTTCGTGACTCTCTGCGGGGCCTGGGGCCAGCTGCTGGGCATACTGCTTTCCTGCACCTGTGGCCAGTTTCCTTGGGGCCTGTCTGCATGCAGGTTGGATGGATCACTTCCTGACTGACCCCTCTGACACTGGGGGGAGATTTCTGACTGTGCCTGGCACCCACTGCAGCTGCAGGTGTGTGGCCAGCCTGGGTTTGTCCCTCAGCTATTGGTAGGTGTTGGTGGGCCGTGGAACCTGTGACTGAGGAGGGTGTTTCCAGAAGTCCCAGGGGCATATGGCGAAGGTTATGGGAGAGTCCTCGTGTCAGCTGTGGTTGCGAGCAGGGTCCTGGTGAGGAGAGGTGCTGGCAGCCGCTCTCAAGGGCTGCTGAGGACTCTGGTGTGGTCCCTTGGAGAGCGCCAGGCACTGCTTTGTCGAGCGCTGGAAGCCCCATTGGTGCTGGAAGTGTGAGCGGGAGAGTGTCTCTGTAGGACTTGAGGGGACCCGCTGGGTGAAAGAGCTCAGAACTCCCTGAGATAGGTCCCCCATGAGCACAGGTACCTCTCTTGTTCATCCATGGTGCCGGGCACATAGGGGTGTGTAATCTATTTTTTCTTTGATGTGCTTTTTACTTAATAAACAGGAGACTAAAATGACATGACTTTCCTAGGGCTCACAGGTGGGCAGTGGCAGAGTAGAATCTGAATGCCAGAATCCGGGTCTCTTGACTCCTAACTCCTCCAGGCTTCAGGCCCTGGTGCTACCCCCCTGGGGAGGGGCCTTGGCCCCTGGTCTCCTTGGTGCCACGCCCTCTCCCAGGAGAAGATTTGGGCTGTGCCCCATGGAGCCAGGCCTCGGTTTCCCGGGTTTGGGATTGGATGCTGTGGTGAGGGGCTGGCTTCATGCTGGCCTCAGGTCTGCACCACACTCTTCCCCTCCTTGGACAGCCTCACCCTCTGGCCCCTTTGATTATACACGTGACCCTTCTTCCTTGTCCCCATGGAAGTTGTGTGTACTTGTTCCCTGGGGATCAGCCTGTGGGTTTCCAGCTGGCCCTGAGAGAGGTCGCAGATCAGTGGTTAGGCCTGTCAGCCAGCAGGGACCAGGGGCCGGAGGACCACAGGCAGCGGCCATGTTAGGGGCAAGCTAGGGTTGGGCAGAGGGCGCTCGGACACACCGTCTGTGCACAGTCACAACAGTGAGGCCCTGGTGACCTGGTCCCTGAAATTCCCAGGAGTGGCCCGCAGTGCTGCAGGTCAACGTCATGAACTCCGCGGGCTGGAGCCGCGGGCAGAGGCGGGCGGGTGAATGCCGGCAACAGCCAGGAAACTGGCACCGAGGCGTTTATTTGGATAAGTGACTGCCTCCCTGTTCTGGTCGTTGCAGTTCCTGGACGATGGTGGGGGTTGCTGCCCTCATCCTGCTCCTGGTAGCCCTGCTGGCTCGTGTCCTCGTCAAGAGAAAACCTCCCCGGGACCCGCTGTTCTATGGTATGTCTGCACGGCAGGGGGCCCGCTCGTGTCCGCTTCCCGGCACAGCACGTGGCCACCCCGCTGCCTTCCGCCAGCTGTGGGTGCTCGAGCCCACAGGGAGAGTGGCTGGAGTATTCCAGGACGGCGTGGCCCTGCCTCCAGGCCAACACCTCCCCCGGCTGTGGCTCCACTCTCTCCCAGCTGGCATCTTGGCGGAAAGTCACAGGCAGGCCCAGGCAGGACACCCCTCCGTCCCCTGTGCCACGCATGCTCTGACCTGTGACCTCAACTCTCGTCCCACCTCCTTCCTGGGCTTCCTGCCTGCAGCCCGCTGCGCGCGGCCCCCTCCACCTGGCGTGGAACTTAGCCGTACGGTGCCTCAGTCTGCGCATTTGTGTAACGCAGAAAATAGTAATACTTACCACGGAGGGTTGGTGCCGGCATTAAATAAGATCCTATTTGTAAAGGGCTTAGAACAGGGCCTGGCAAATACACACGTACTTTAAAGGAAGGAAAGCACCACTGATGGAGCACATGCTGTGTACCCCGTACGGCCCTGAGCATTATTTCATTTAATTCTTACAACAAATTACAGATGAAGACGCTGGCTCAGAGATGCTAAGAAACACAGTCAGGGTGACGTGGTTAGAGAGAGGCTGTGCCCGAGGCCTGGGCGCTCTGTGCTGGGCCTCCTCAGGCAGAGCTGCCTCCGAGCGGGGACTCTGGGCCTCTGATTCCTTTAGCCCCTGCTCAGTCGTGGGACACATCACAGCCCCTCGTCCCAGTGTCCTAGGCAACCAATGTTTCTTTTCTGTTCTTTTTCTGGCTTTATTGAGATATAATTGACATACCCATCGTGTGAATTTAAAGTGTACACTGTGATGGTTTGATACACGTCTACGTTGTGAAGCGATTACCGCAGTGCCGTTATTCACTTAAGGCCCTTCGCCTCACATAATTACCATTTTTTTTTGTGCGTGTGCTGAGAACATTTAAGATTTGCCCTCTTAGCAACTTTGAAGTGTGCAGTTGTTTGTCACCTGCGGTCAAGTCAGCTCCGACTCCTGGCGACCCCGTGGATGAGCGATGACCACAGGGTCCCGTCCTCAGCAGCCCTGCTCACCTCTGCAGACTCGTGCCTGGGGCCTCCTTTTGGGGTCAATCCATCTCAAATTTGGTCTTCCTCTCTTCCTGCTGCCTCTGCTTTTCCCACCATTATTGTCTTTTCCGAGGAATCCTGCCTTCTCGTGATGCGCACGCAGTAGGACAGCCTCGGTTTTATCCTCTTTGCCTCCTTCGATAGTTTGGGCTTAAATTTCTCTTCATTTGCCCACTTGTTCGTATCCAGAGAGCGCTCTCCCAACGCCGTATTTCAGACGAGTCCATTTTTTCCCATCAGCCTCTTCACTGTCCAGCTTTCGGACCTGTGCCTAGTCACCGGGAACACGAGGCTGTGGGTCATCTTGGCCTTAGTCTCTAATGACCCTTCCTTACACCTGATCGTCTTTCCTAATTCTTTCATTGCTGCCCCTCCGAGTCTCAGTCCTTTCTCGACTTCTTGGCTGCGGTCTCCATTTGAACTGGCGACTGAACCAAGGCAAGCAAAATCTCTAACAATTTCCGTGTCTTCACTGTCCATGTGAAAGTTGTGTAGTTCTGCTGTGGTCACGATTTTATCTTCTCGATGCTCAAATGCAGTCTGGCTTTGCCACTTCCTTCTGTCACTTTCCTAGAAAGTCGTTTCAAGTCATTGCCGCTTTCTGCTGGTAACACGGTGGCCTCTGCCTATCTTAGATTGTTGATATTTCTTCCACCACTTTCAGTGCTTCCTCTGAGTCTCGGCTAGTCTTTCGTGGGAGATGTTCTGGATACAGATTAGACAGAGAGGGAGATAGAACGTCCCCATGTCTCACACCTTGTGTGCTCCTCACATTCCATGTTCCAATTGTGTGTGTGTGGTACAGCATTGGCACACGCACTTTCCTTTCACTTTTGTGCACTTCAGCCACTGGACGTCCCTCCGGCTTTAGCTGTGTCATTGGCCGCAGTGCTATTTGTATGGGTTCTCTGCTCCTCCCCCATAACTGAGTGCCTTCTGACCTGGGGGAGGGTCTCATCTTCCAGCACTGTCTCATGTTTCATTTTGCACTGTCTCATCATAGGGTTTTCAAAGTAAAAAAAGTTTAAAAGAAAGAGAAAAAGGAAAATGCAGCGGTGGCTAACATTGCCTTCTGCTGCACGGTGTGTGGGTCCAAACCACATGTGCTCAGGTCCGGGGTGTCACAATCACCAAAGACGTCCGAGTGTAGATGCCCCTGTGGGTGAGTATACGACACAGTATTGTTCCTGGAGTCGCCATGCTGTGTGTTAGATCCCAGAACTTATTCATCTTATAACTGGAGGTTTCTACCCTTTGACCAACATCTCCCCATTTCCCCCACCCCCCAGGCCCTGGCAACCACCCATCTACTGTTACAATGAGTTCAGCTCTTCTAGCTTCCATATAAACGAGATCATATGGTATTCGTCTTTCTTTGTCTGAATGATTTCCCTTAGCATACTGACCTTGAGGTCCATCCATGTTGTCACAAATGGCAGGATTTCCTTCTTCTTCTTTTTTTGAGGCAGATTAGCCCTGAGCTAACATCTGCTGCCAATACTCCTCTTTTTGCTGAGGAAGACTGGCCCTGAGCTAACATCCATGCCCATCCTCTTCTATTTTATGTGGGAGCCTGCCACAGCAGGGCCTGACAAGCGGTGCGTAGGTCTGCATCTGGGATCTGAACTGGCAAACCCCAGGCCACTGAAGCGGAATGTGGGAACTTAACCGCTGAGCCTCCAGCCAGCCCCCAATTTCCTTCTTTTTTAATGGCTGAATATATATACCACAACCTCTTTATCCATTCATCTGGTGATGGACACTTAGGTTGTTCCCACATCTTGGCTATAAACATTTCTTTTCTTGCTCACAGTCTGCAGGTGCCTGGGCCGCTCTGCTTCAGGCTGTGGGTTGGATTCACTGCTCTCCCATGTGTCTCTTTGTTCTGGGACCAGCAGCTCCCTGGGCGTGCCCTTCTGGTGGCAGATACAGAGCACAGGAAGGGGGAGCGGAAAAAGAGCGAGGCCACTTAAGGCCTTGACTTGGAGCTGGCCACTGTCACTTCCACCCACATTCCACTGGCCACAGGGAGTCATGTGGCTGAGCCTATTGTCAATGGTGTGGGGACTATTCTCTATTTGTGGATTTGGCAAAGGCAGGGAGGGAAAGAAGAATTGTAACTGATTTCTCTCAATTTGCATATAAAACACTCTGAAGCTTAGTGAGATGATGTAACTTGCCTCAGGCTTCACAGCCAGTCAGTGTTCAAGGCCCGTGTCCTTTTCCCCCCACTCCTCTGCCTTTGATCCGGCCCGCCCTTCTCTCCAGACTGGTCTCCCGCTGCTCACTTCCTCCCCGCTCCATGGAGCCCACGCTTAGCTTAGCGGCACTCCCAGCTCCTCAGCGTTGGGCTCCGACACCCACAGCCCTCTGTCCTCATCTCTGTCCCGGCCTTCAGCAGCCTGCAGTCTCAAGGTCAGACCCTAGGCCGGACTCCGGCCCATGGGAAGGCAGAGACTGTCTTTGTTGTCTCTGACCCAGCATCTGACACTCCTGTTGGTGTCAGCCACTGTTGGTAGGGTGATCATGCTGAATGATCGTGTGCTGAACGCTCCCTTTCCTGGGAGACGTGATGGCTGATCTCCTGATGGCTGGTGGCTATCAGATCTGGGCCAAGGTGTGCGTGGGGGCATGGGGAGACGGTCCGAGGGAACAGGCGTCTGGACCTTCTACTGTTTTGGGGAAAATGTAAACACTGGAGTCCTGGCTGCAGGCTCTGGGCGAGGCCAGCTTCCCTTCTCGGTGAATTCACCTTCCCCACTCTCCTCTCATTTCTCTTGTTCACAGCTTTTCTTATATTTAGCATCAGATTTGTCTACTGTCCAAGACCATCACATAATTTAGTACACTGATTTGTTACAACTTGAAAATGCAGCTTTATTGATAAACTAACATGCACTAAATTTGACCACTCACTGTTTAAAAGATATTATTCCTTAGCTATTTTTTGCCGGTGGTTTTAAGCCCATTTAAGAGGTCCTCACATCCTCAGTAAGATTCTCTGAGATGCTATGGCTTTCCTTCTTTAATATCCAGTTGTACCATCTCCTGTCCTCTTTTTAAAACCACTGGCCTTTCTTCTTAAAGCCGTTGTCGCTTGCCCGTCAGCCACCGTCTGTCTTTAGGATCCCCAGCATTTCTCCAAACACGTTGGAGACACTGTGAGTCGGCCTGCGTGGTAATGGCTGAGATGCATTCTCTTTTCTGAGTCCTTATTCTAAACCTGGGGTCACCTCTGTGCTCCCTTGGCCACTGGTTCCTGGTTTTGTTCCCACCATCCAGGTGGCATGCGGGTGTGGCCCTGGGCAGCCACTTGGAGGGGAGTGGAGGATGGGATGGGGCGGCCTGCCAGAATCCTCTGGGACAGAGTTAGCGGGTGAGTTTTGCATTCTGTGCCCCCCGGCAGGTGTCCCCTCGGTGAGACCCCTGAGGCAGCGACGGGGCGATGTGTGACACAGGCAGAGGTCCCGCTGTGTGTGCAGGACGTGCATTCTGTGGGTCCCTGTTGACTGTCCACGGCATCTTCTGGGAACTGTTAAAAGCAATGAATTATTGTTGCGATGCTGAGCTCTTCGTCCTCGTCCCCGAGCTGCGGTGTTTCAACTGCTGTTTTCTTTGCTCCAGTGTATGCGGTGTTTGGATTTACCAGCGTGGTGAACCTCATCATAGGACTGGAGCAGGACGGCATCATCGACGGGTTTGTGACACACTACCTGAGAGAGGTACGGGGCGCTTAGCCATGGGGAGCCTCACGCAGAGGGCCAGCCACCCCGGCCGCGTGGCTCAGATGAAATCCTTTCCCGTAGGGTGAGCAGGTGCCATACTTGGTGTTCCCTCCCCTGCCCGAGACACAGGCCGTCTCTTCATGTGCAAAGTGAAGTGGGAGGTTAGGGATAGATGGCAGGAGGCGATTCTCAAAGTTCAGTCTTACAACTCCTCCCTCACCCCTGACCCCCTTCCTTTCTCCTTTACTTGTGTTTAATATAAATGAGGTACTTTAAAAGAATTTTGTATCTGTTATTATTAAACATCACTGTATCTGAAGCTCAAGTCAGTCTTACATGTGTAAAGTACCAAACGCTGAGGCAGTTAATGAAGCCATTTGATTGTGATGACCGCACCCCCATCTCAGCATGACAGAGCTACCCGGTGCCCTGGAAAGTTCGTCCGATTTTCTTATTTTATGGTGTGATGAATCCAGCCCCAGAGAGGTTAAGTAACTTACTAAAGGTCACAGAGGAAATAAGGAGCAGAGCTGAAAGTGTAGTCTTCGTCTGTGTTTCAAATCATGGGGAGCTTCGTGTGCAAGCTAAGGGAGTTTGGGTTTTATCCCCTATGTGAGGAGATTTTGAGTCAGGGAACAATGCAGGCAGCCCCGGGAAGGATGGCCTTGAAGGGAAGGTCAAGGCCATGAACTGGGACACCAGGGGGTCAGAGGCTTTTGCAGGGCCAGCCAGGGCAGGACGATGGCCCAGATGGAGGCCGGGCACGGGCAGGAGAGAGGAGGGACGCACTTCAGAGAATTTGAGCCGCTGGAAGGAGCTGGACTCCGGGTGAGGCGGGGGTGACGGGAAGAGGAAGGTCCAGGTGACGTCGTGCGTCCTGCTTTTGGAGGAATGCTGGGGCTATGACATCAGAAAGGGACGAGGGGGGACGTCAGTGCCCCGGGCATTTGTCAAAGAAGACTCGGGGGACCTAAGGCCTGCTTCCTCCCTCCGGGAGCGGTCTAAGGTGGCAGGGGGATGGCAGTGTCCCAGGCGTGGTGACGGAGACTCCCGAGGCGTGGAGTGCACAGAGGAAGGACAGACCGGGAGCGGTCAGGGGAGGCCCCACCGAGCGGGTGCCACTGCTGTGGCATTTTTTTAGAATGGCAATGGCAGGGATGATAAATGTCTTCCAGATAGACTGGGGAGGGGAGGGCATCCCAAGGAGAGGGCACAGCTTGGGCAAAGGACTGGAGATGAGAAATAGCGTGTATCTCCCCACTGCCAACTGGGGTGCAGGTTTGCAAGGATGCTGCTGTGTTCATTGAGGGGCATGTGGGGTTTCGGGCGGTTGGGGACATCCTGGCAGATGTCCCAGCAGGCAGAGCTTGGCAGGCCTCGAGCTCTGAGGAGGGTTCCTGGCGGAGAGATTTGGGGCCGCCTGAGTAAAGTTGGTACCTGCAGGTCTGAGAGGAGAGGAGCTTGCCCAGGAGAAGGGGGAGAGGGGAGAGGGCCGAGGGGAGAACTTCGGAGACCGCGGCAGAAGAAGAGGAGCCTCTGAAGTGACTGTGGGGGCAGCCAAGAGGCGGAGGGGACCCAGAGAGCAGGGGCTACCGCGTGCAGAGGGGCGGGCTTCTGGGACGCCGAGCTGGGGAGAGTGACGAGCCGGGAGGCAGACAGGATGGGAGAAGGGGCCTGGGGGGTGACCGTGGGGAGGTCTGCAGGGCCAGGCGCTGGGGACCGGCTGCCAGATGGAGGCGGTGGGGCCTGGTCCTGCAGGCGGCAAGAAGCTGTGGGCGCTTTCTGAGCAGAAGAGCGACATGTTAAGAGCAGGGCCTGCTGAGTCTGCACGGGGCAGCTGGAGAGTGGGGCGTGGAAGGAGAGGGGAGACGGAGGGAGACTGGGGATGGTCCAGGGGGCACTGAGGGCCTGGACTAGGCCGTGATGCAGAGGGAGGATTGCTGGGGTGATGTGATGGGGATAAAATTGACAGGAGTTGCCAACAGACTGCTTAGAAGAATGAGGAATAAAAAAGACCCCATAGTCTTTGGCCCGGGTCAGCTGAGCGGTGTGGCCGTTAATTTTGAGAGGCCTGATGGGCTCGGCTGGGGGGAGAAGCTGAGGAGTAAAGGAGTGCTGGGGAGTGTGCAGGACCCACGCACGGGCCACCTGGTTAAAGATGCCACTAAGCCACCAGGAGAGGCCAGTACAGGCTCCAAGAGCCAGTGTGTAGTGTGAATGACTAACCCCGTGGTGTGATCCAGTCACAGCCAGAGAGAAGTGTCAGAGGAAAGACGTGGGCCAGGCACGGGCGGACGCACGCCTTTTGTGTCGCTTCTTCCTCTTCTGTGATTTCATTGATCTGATTTGTGGGGAGAGACGTCGGAGCAGGGGAGCACGGAGCTTCAGAGAGCCCCTCTGGGCTGGTCGATTGATGGGCTGGTCGATTTCCCTGATGTGGAAAGGGCTTCAGGCATCTTAGAAGACTTGTGACGCGAGGCAGGAGAGCACGAAGTGGGAGAAAGAAGAAAGGGAAACGAGGCGGAGCCAGAGTGACACTAAAAACCCAAGCAGAGGAAGATTCGCTCTGATCTAACATCTGTGCCAATCTTCCTCTATTTTGTATACGGGACGCCGCCCCAGGGTGGCTGATGAGCAGTCTGTAGGTCTGCGCCCAGGATCCGAACCCTGGGCCACTGAAGTGGAGCATGCCGGACTTGACCACTACGCCACCAGGCCGGCCCCTGGACAGTAATTTCTAGCAGCCACCTGGACAAGGGAAATGTAGTTCATCAGATAGTCTCATGTTCATAAAATTAAAGATTTCTCAGGACAAGTCTGGCTGTTCTTGAGAAGCAGCAGAGCTGTGTAATAGCTGTGTGACCTTAGGAAAGTCTCCTAGCCTCTCGGAGCCTCGATTTCCTCATCTGTAAGATAGAGTCACTCGCGTCTGTGCCATAGGTTGTGAAGGAGGGGTGGGGTGTGAGGCTCCGAGTGCAGTGCCCGCCCGCCCCTGTGCCGTGGGGGATGGACTGCTTTCCTCCCACTCGGCCCAGAGACCCTCGGCGTCAGCGTGAATTAGGAGGGCCGGCCGGGGGCTCTGGGGAGCTGGGTCTTCTCTGGCCAAAGCCACCACCTTTAGTAGCAGACTGACTCGGCCTCAGTGGGTCTGCCGTGCAGCCGGCGGGCCCAGGACGCCGCCCGCTTTGCACCCCTGTACACACTGTGTAGACCCAGCGCATTAGCGAGCGGCCAGGCGTCCTCTAACTCCTTCCCGCGGGGCGGACTCTGGTTTTGGGAGCTCCAGGGTAGTTATATTTTCACGTTCCTACCAGTTGTTTAATTTTAGAGCGTTCAGACTCGTTTCCTTTTAGCAGTCTACACAGGTTATTTCCGCTGTTTTATTTTACTTGCACCGTCTGGTGTCCTGCGTCGGAGCGTCCGAGTCGTCTGTCAAGCGGTCTTCTTTTTCACGTTCTCCTCAGGGTGAACCGTATCTGAACACCGCGTATGGGCACATGATCTGCTACTGGGACGGCTCTGCGCACTATCTGATGTACCTGGTGATGGTGGCGGCCATCGCGTGGGAGTAAGTCAGCTTGCCCCGTGTTTGTGTGTGTGTGTGTGTGTGTGCGCGTGTGTGCGCTTCTGCCGCCTCAGCAGCCCATCAGCGGGTGTGTAAGGCGAACGCGGGTAGAGGCAAATACACCGACAGGTGCACCCGGACAGGAATACGTGCTCGATGGAGACAGGTCAGATGGCTTTATTGTCCTTGCACCACGGCCTTTTGCACACATCCCATTGTGGCTTATCCCCTGCCACAGTGACAGCATGTGCGGACCCCTTAACTTGCTGATTATGTTCAGCACGTCCTGATTCAGAACTTCCATCTCATTTCAGTTCCAAGCTCTCTTTTTCCCCAGCTCACGCGTAGCCCTGAGGCCTGGGGGCCTGCAGTGTGGCTGGGGGATCCGGTCTATTCTTTTGTTCCTCCTCAGCTCACTCTGTAGCGGGCTGCCCTGGGAACATGTGTGTACATACCTGGAGTTGAAGGAAGAGGGGCAGAGTCTTACCTGACAGTTGCTGTTTCCTGGGGATCAGTTCCCTCTAGTATGATATGCTAGGTCTGTCTTGCAGGGCACATGTGTGGGATCAGAGGCTCTCCCATAGGAACCTTTGCATTGTCCCGACCCCTGAAGGCAGCAGTGCTCTCTCTGGCTGCATTTGTGTGACTTCCCTGCCCTGGGGGTCCACCCACAGCTTCTTTCTGCCGGGATCCCTGGGACCCAGGAGGCAGCATCCTTTCAGGACGGCTCAAGCCCAGCTGCCTTCTAGGCCTCCCCTTGGCTCCACGTTAGAGAAAGTCATGCATTCTTGCCCCATACGAGGTTGAACTTCAGCTGGACCAACTGCCTGCCCTCTGACCCCCGACCCCCACCCCCCATCACGAACTCAAGGACAGCTCCGGCTACATTTTGGACTTTTCTAGGCACCAGCCTACCTCTTCACGCATGTTCCCAAGGTCATTTTTGGGAATGTGTGGGCCTGCTTGGAGGCTGCCCAGGGGGCTAGAGTTTCTGTGGCTCTGTTAGCATCCAGCTGAGGAAGACGCCTCTTGTCTGTCCTCCGGTCCACCATCCCGGCCATTGTGAAGGGGCCTCCTGGGAGCTGCTGCACTGGGGCTGGGCAGGAAGCACACAGTATTCTCCACTGGTTTCCCTTCAGAGAGTCTCCTTTTGAATTTCCCATAGCCCCCTGTAGTGGTGGGTTCTCGGGGTCATCAGTGGAAAGAACTTTTTGTCAACATTGCCTCTTTAGAAGATGAGGGGTCCATGTCCAGCAGCTCCTGCAGAACATGAGGAATGTGTCACTTACTATCCTCATCTTTGGAGCTTTGGCCAAAGTTCTGTGACGCCAGGGAAAGTCCATTTAACATCCTGTTGCTCATACTTAGAATGATTTAAAATATGGGTCCGATTTCTTTTCTTCTTTGAACCTTCTTTTTCCTTTCACGTCCTGAGTTTCGTACACAACAGTGAAATGTGGGACTCCTGACAGCGACAAGCACGTTGTAGTTTAAAGATCAGTGTAGCAGGCATAATCCTATTCAAGAGGACACGCAGAGGGTCTGGTGTGTCACATATGGAAATGAAGTCTGGTCAGCAGTGTTTGATTTCTTATTCTCGATTCAGTAAGTTTCAATTTATGTGCTTTACTAGTTAGAGTAAAGATAATGTTGTGCACCATCTTTTGCTAACGGTGTTCGAAGACAAGTGCGCTGAGCCGAGATTTTCTCCTTACAGGGAAAGTTACAGAACCATTGGCCTGTATTGGGTCGGGTCTATCATCATGAGCATTGTTGTTTTTGTGCCTGGAAACATTGTAGGTAAGAAACTTCATCTTAAAATGGACTTTCCTTTTCTGAAACGATGGGGATTGTTTTTAAATAGAGCAGCTATTTTGGTTGTGATAGAACCGAGAAATTCCAAGCTTACCCAAAAGCTGTTTTGCAGAATTATTCCTTTTCGCCTCCTTAAGCTCACCTTTTAATAAATGCTTTCGAGCAGTTTTCAGACATGTACTTTGAACAATTAGACAGCCTAATATCAGTGATTCCTGACTTTTAGAAGGATCTAGAGGGGGGTTAAGTATTGTGTTTGTGGCTACATTCCATGTGCAAATATTTCTTACAACTCTTTGTATTATGTTTAACTCTTGACACACTATGGGAACTTGATAAATGCACTTGAAAATTAAGACTCTTAAAAGCTAATGTGAAAAGAGGTTATTTATGCATGTAAGAAGTCAGGATATTATATTAAATACACTTTTAAAATGCTGTAGATAGGACATGCCTGTTAATAAACATGTAATAGTTTTAAATTGACCTTTTTTTCGGTCTCATTAAAAGTATTGTCTGGTTCATAGCAAAATTTTAGATGACTTGAGATGGGGAGGTATCCGAAATGTTACTTGTGCTTTGATTTACTTTTGGCAAACTTTTGACTTTCTCTTTCTCTCTCTCTTTTAAATAGGGAAGTACGGAACACGCATTTGCCCTGCTTTTTTCTTAAGCATACCATATACTTGTCTTCCCATCTGGGCTGGTTTCAGAATCTATAATCAGCCATCAGAAAATTATAATTATCCCTCCAAGGTGATTTTATTAAGTTAAATGTAACCTGTTCTCAAGCTCCCAGGGCTCGCTCACACCCACTGGCTGCTGGACTGAACCGCGCCTTCGTGGACTGGAGCATCTCGGGCGTTAACCAGTGTCCCTGTGTTGATTCTGCAGCCCTGGTTCACACCGTAGTTACCGGGGCTGAGATGGGGTGGTACAGACGGATGATCTGTCTGAATACATCTGCTGTGGTTGGCCAGGCCGTCCTTTCTGGAACTTCCCCTGTGCTAGTGGTCCTATTGGCTCTGTCTGTCACACTCTGCGTTATTGTGCTGGTGTGTGGTTTGTCCAGGGCTCTTAATGGCCTGGAGTTTGAGCACTGGGCACCTCTTTCAGAGATGCTTGTGCATTTGCTGCCCCAAGGGGAGGCTGGAGAGATGCTGCTGTTCAAAGCAGCACACAGAGCCTTAGGGTCTGGTTACCAGGAGTCCAGGCACATGGAGACTGGCTACAGGACGTCATCTGGGACATCTCCCTTCCATTCACAGCCAGGGGGGTCAAGGTGAAACGACACCGGCTGGGCAGGTACTCAGTTAAGGCCTTGGTTTCCAAGCTGGTGACATCTGAGTTTCTCCTCCTTTTATAGGTATTAGATCCTTAAGCAAGATCCTTTAAGCAAAACTGCTATGTGAAAATATGAATTACTAGAGATAATCGGAAGATGATTATTCATTTTACAAAGAGATTTACAATAGAATCCATTAAAAGACATTTTAATTTACAAACACTTCATTTGTGAACAGAGACACCTGCTATGTAAATTCAGGTTGGCACAAGGACAACTGGTACTGCCTCACATCCTTCTGAGGAATGAGGTGGTCATTAAAAAAAAGCGAACAGTCACCATAGCCTTGGTCCTCACTGCACTGCTTCTGAAGGGTCCACAACAGTGTATCAGCAGAGTGTCCATGTCATGAGTCACACACAACACAACTGTTTATTATTATTATTATTATTTTGAGGAAGATTAGCCCTGAGCTAACATCTACCGCCAATCCTCCTCTTTTTGCTGAGGAAGACTGGCCCTGAGCTAACATCCGTGCCCATCTTCCTCTACTTTATCTGTGGGAGGCCTGCCACAGCAGGGCTTGATAAGTGGTGCGTAGGTCCGCACCCGGGATCTGAACCGGCGGACCCTGGGCCGCCAAAGTGGAGTGCATGAACTTAGCTGCTGTGCCACCGGGCTGGCCCCTATTATTATTTTTTTTAAATGTTAAAACACAGTGAGGGCCAAGGAGAAATGGACATTATCATAGAGTGCTGATAGGAACATAAATTCAGAACCGCTTTGCAGACAGCGCAATCTGGCAGTGATAGCAACCTCGACAAGTTTAACCCTTTAACCTAGAAATCCCACTTCTAGGGCCTTATCCTAAGAAAGCCATCAGAGAGATGCTGTCAAAGATTTATGTACAAAGTTGCTCATCATCATATTAAATGTATCACTGAAAATTCCTAAATGTCCAACAATGGGAGAATAGCTAAAATATGGTGCTTCCATAGGATATTGTTTTAGAAGAATTTTTAATAATGTGGGACACTGCTTATAATATAGGTAGATGTTGAGTGTCAAAAGAACAAATACAGAATCGTTTATACATTAAGTCCTAACTTTGTGAAAAATAAATGTAGATTATATATATATATATATATATATATAGTTATATATATCCAGGAAAATATAGCAACGATTAATAGTAGTGTGATGGGTGTATGGTTTATTTTTAAAATGAGTGTATCTTACATTTATAATCACAAAGATTTTGCTATTTCAAAAAAAAACATGGACTCATAGAGCTAGGAGGGCCCTTCCAGATCACCTGGCCCGGTGCCCTCCTTCCCCGGGTAAGGAAGCTGAGGCTTGAGGGGAAAACGGTTTTGCTAAGGTTACGTGGTGGTGACGGGACGCCTGTGACTGCAGAGTTCTCTCGTCGCCCGTCATCACGGCGTTTAGTTTCGGTAGATCTCAGGTTCTTCTTCGGCACCCCGGGCCTGCTCATGGGTTCCAAACTCTGTTCTAGGTCGTGCAAGAAGTCCAAGCGAAGGACCTGCTGAGAAGACCGTTTGATTTAATGTTGGTCCTGGGTCTTCTCCTGGCCACTGGCTTTTGCCTGTTTAGAGGCTTGGTAAGCATAACAGATCAAAATAACAAAATAATACATCTCTCTCTCTCTCTCTCAATCAGACTTCTTAGCACACTAACAAAGTACCCCTGCTGTGAGAGCCTGGAGGCCTCGACCTGCTTCCTGCCTCACTCCTACCCCGTGCCCCTCCTAAAGGGGCGGTCCAGTCTGGGCCGTTCATACCACCGCCTGCAGGGGCTTAGGTCAAGCTGTGCCCAGAAGTGTCTTCCTTCCCGTTTCAGGGCAGCTGAAAAATTAGCCATTAGAGTCTCATTCTTTGGGTTCCTTTGATGTTTCTGATTTAAATTTAAATATCTTTGGTAAAGGTGATAACTTGAGTCCAGTGAAACTGTGGCTCAGGGCATCCTTGTGCTCTCAGGAGTAGGGGAACGGGACTGAGGAAGGGGTATCAGAGTATGGAGTTAGCATCCTGGCCATTTACTAGCTGCAGGGCCTTGGAAAAATTGCTTCACCTCTTTGACCCTCAGTTTCTTCCTCTGTAGAATAGTGGTACTTACCTAATAGTATTGTTTTGAAGATTACATAAGATGAACATTAAACACTTGTACAGCTCCTTATACATAGTAAGTGCTCAATAAATGACTGATGTGACTATTTTTATCGATCAATGATGCTTCACAGTGCCCCAGTTTCGTGATTTATTCTTAGTAGAAATAAATTTGAGCAGCCAAAATTATATGGTGGCTTACCTTCAGCTTCAGTGTCAGTTACTAACTGTTCTGAGCCTGCTGGGCAGCAGAGTGTAAGCTGATGGAGCTGACCCCTTAACTGTAAGAGGCCTGCGCGGCGGGCTGGGTTGGCGGTAAAAAGCTGTGGCAAGAGTTGTCTCTGTCTGTAGATCGTCAGAAACTTCTGGAGGAGGGTCGGCTAGTAGGCTGAGTGGCACAGGGAAGGGAAGTAAAGGAGGAAGTGGGGCCGCAGGCTCTGCTCAGACCACAGAGCGGGGAAACTGTTCTGTGGTTAGTTTACTCTAATTCCCAAAGTTGAAAGAACAACAGTGAGCCCCAGCTGTGCTCTTGCATTATCGCCATGGCCACTCCCCCATGCACACGAGGGAAATGTGGGGTGTGCACACCTGGTGGGTGGGGCTTTTAGCTTCGGGCCCATTTTTACCAACTCTGCCACTGGTCTGTGTCCGCCTACGTTATCTGGATGGGGCGACATTTATGGCCAAGGACAGGAGGAGTGATGCCTGAGGGAGGTGACTCAGAGGGGACCCAGTGATGGGCCAAAGACGCACTTTGTCTCTCTGTGGCCTGGAGTCTAGTCTGCCGTGACTCAGTCTGCTCTGCTCTCTTTCAAAGTGACATGGGAGGTGGCTTCAAGAAAGAGGACTCTGCTTTCACATCCTCCTCCTCCACGACCCTCACAGGCTGTATTCTCTGTGAGGCCCTGGAGAGAGGAGGATGCTATTTTTGAATCTTGCGAGGCATACTGAGATGAATTTGGTACAGAAATGTGCTTTTCCTCCTGCAGGGGATAGTTGGCTAGTTACTCCCAGGGAAAGTGAGACTGGTCGTCTAAAGCCGGCTGCGCGTGGGCTAGCGGAACCCAGAGACAAACTGGGTCCTTGAAAGGTTCCCAAGGATAGAGCATTTGTCTCCGTTTCCGGCTCCACGATTAATCTCTGCTTCATCTCCTTTGAGTAAACCTGCAGAATCTTTCTTCCTCCCCTTTTACTGATGAGCCTCTCCAGTACAGAGTTTTGGTTAAACAGCAGAGCAGCTTGTGACTGAACCTGGCACTTTTAGCCTTATCAGCAAACCTAAGAACTAGATGTGACTGTACCTTTATAATGAATTCGTTTTTGTTCTCAGATTGCTTTGGATTGTCCAGCTGAGCTCTGCCGACTTTATACACAGTTTCAGGAGCCCTACCTGAAGGATCCTGCGGCTTATCCTAAAATCCAGGTCAAGTAGTTATGAAGCCTAAGATTTTTCTAAAATTAATTTTCTCTCTTTAAGAATGTGAAAATGTGAGGGGCCGGCCCCATGGCCTAGTGGTTAAGTTTGGCATGCTCTGCTTTGGTGGCCCGGGTTGGGTTCCTAGGCGTGGACCTACTCTACTCATCAGGGGCCACGATGTGGTGGCCACCCCCACACACAAAATAGAGGAAGATTGGCATGGATGTTAGCTCAAGGCGAATCTTCCTCAGAAAAAAAAAAAAAAAAGAAAGAGAAAATGTGTTCCTATGTAGGAAATAGGAATTAACATTTTTAAAGATGAAAATGTAAAATTTCCTGTGCTTTTTGTCAGGCCAGGTTAACTGTTAATTTGCTGACGATGTCATTTCTCTGTTCATCACAGATGCTGGCGTATCTGTTCTATTCTGTCCCTTACTTTGTGATTGCACTTTATGGCTTAGTGGTCCCCGGCTGCTCCTGGATGCCCGACATAACACTGATTCACGCTGGAGGCCTAGCTCAGGTACTAAGCACGTGCTCCGTGGAGAAAGGTTTCGGGTAGGGGGGTGGTTTGGCTGTCATTGCTGAGTTTCTGAAAAACATCTCTGCATCGTGTGTTAGGGCAGGCGTGTTGTCTCCTTTTGTTTTACAGTTCTTTAGAAGACACTTCTGCGTAGACATTTTATTTAAATCTCACAGTAGCTGTCTGGTAGGTGTGCCGTCCACTTACAGAGATGAGGGAACTGAGGCCCAGGGAGGCTAAAGGATTTGTCCAAGGTCACATGCCCGGCAGACCAAGTGGCATGGCTGTTTTACAGTACTATTTCCCAGTCTCTGATCACTATGGCTTATACTAAAACAGAATTGAGGGCTGTTGTCTTGAAGATTTCAGAATTCCACTATACTGTGCCATACAGAACCAGAGAGACTGGTTTTGGCACAGGTCTCCTGGGAAGCAGGGCTTGCATCCCACCCCCGCCCTGCTGCTGGGTGGACGCTTCCTCCCGAGCTGGAGGTGGTGTCACCTGTGGAACCGTATTATCGTGCAAAGTCCATTTTTTACAAGATAACATCTTGCAAAACAAATCAATCTTATGAACAAGGAAGAAAATTATTAAGTAATTTTATGGGTTTTTCTTCTTACTGTAAATAAAACAAATGAACTGATCTTTAAAATCATTATCTTCATCTTGCTCTTTTCAAGCAGGCGTAATGTGAGGTTCGCCCAGAAGCTCTAGGCATATGCGGTTGATTGTACTCATGCTATAGTGACTGTGACGGGAAAAGACACTGGAATTTACAGGGTTGAAAAACAGTGACAGCATTTCGGGTTAATACATTGGGCTAATCCTTCCAGTGTGAGGTACTTCGTTAATTAGAGATTTAGAATATTACTATCAAAACAGTTGATGCAGCGTCCCGGAAGTAATGGCTCCTGTCCTTTCCTTGAAGGGCTTAAGAGGGAATAGAACTAACACTTACCTTCTTTGCAGACCTCTGAATACTGATTCCTAAGGCCCTGGTTTTGGGTCCTTATTTCCATGACTTTCAATATCAGCTATAAGCTGATGACTTCCAGTTTTCTATCTTTAGCCCGAACTGTTCCGACTCCTAAATTTAATTCTAAACGCAGTCTTTCCACTTGGATGTCTCACTAGCATCTCAGATTTAATATCTAAAATAGGACTCTGGTCCTCCCCACTTCTCTTCCATTTTCCCTCATCTCTGTAAATAGCCCTTCTTGCACCCAGCAGCTCAAGTCAAAAACTTGGAGTAATTCTTTCCACTTCTCATTCCCTCGCCCTCCGCACCTGGCCCATTACTATGTCCAGTTAGTTCTGTCTCCAGAGTAATTCTCAAATCTGCCCATTTCTTTCGAGCTTGACTGCCACTACGCTAGTCTGAGCTCCCATTCCCTTGCTACATGGGAGGCAAGCCCTGCTGTGTTTTACTCACCTATCTGTGAAGGACAGGCTCTGTGCTCTGCTGGAGTAGCAAATACTCAGTGGCTTCATGCAATGAAGTTTCATTTCTTGCTTGTGCAAAGATCATGTGGGATATTCTCAAGAGCCAGGCCTGGAACCAGCCCGGCTGCAAGGGAGGCTGATGAACATGGTCTTCCCAGGTGCCACAGGAGAAACAGCGGATGAACACATAGCATTGTCTCTGCGAGTTTTTTAAAAGCCCTACTTAAGAAAGCTGAGGTGGGGGGCTGGCCCAGTGGTGCAGCAGTTAAGAGTGCACGTTCTGCTTTGGCGGCCCGGGATTTGCCAGTTTGGATCCCGGGTGCAGACATGGCACTGCTTGACAAGCCATGCTGTGGTAGGCGTCCCACATATAAAGTAGAGGAAGATGGGCATGGATGTTAGCTCAGGGCCAGTCTTCCTCAGCAAAAAGAGGAGGATTGACAGCAGATGTTAGCTCAGGGCTAATCTTCATCAAGGGAAAAAAAAAAAGCTGAGGCTCAGAGCAGCTTGTTAATTGCCTAAGGTCACAAAGCTAAAAGACAGAACAGGGATATGCAATGCTGTCTGACCCCAAAGCCCATATTCCCGTCCACTGTTAGCCCTCTCCCACCCAAACCATCAGCTATAGTGGAGAGGCCCTTGGCACAAAGAAAGGCTTTGTACGCGGCACGGGGAGCTGGAGAACCCTGAGGGTGGGGGAGGCAGTGACGCTGAGGGGGGTCTGTGGGCTGAGGGGGCTTATCAGATGGAGGAAGCGTTTCAGTGTTGGGGCGAGCAGCGGGTCAGAGGGTATGCAGCGAGCCTCGGCTTGTGTTTTCTTTGCCTGGTTCCCCTGCCGTATTCTCCTGTCTCCCAGGAGAGGGTTTCCCACTCACCCCACTCTTCCCGGTCCCTCTTGAGTGGGTTCGACTGCTCAGAGTTCGACAGCTGCTCGTTAGCTGTGTGCTGTGCCTGCAGTCCGCCCTCCTCTGCATGCCGCGTGCCTTGGTCTGCCCTGCTTCCGGGCCCGAAGCAGGGACACTGAGTGTCATCAGCTAGGAGGCTGGCAAGAGTGAGGCCAGGTGCTGGGCCCGGCTGAGTCTCAGGAGACAACTGGAGAACTAGACAGGGAAACTGAGGCAAAGGCCTGGTCGTGCGGACAGGGTCAGAGTCAGGAGGCTTGGGAAGGTCGTGGCTGGAGGGTAAACAGGCGCTTGAAACGGTAGCAGGAAGACTAACCCCAGACTGTACCTGCTGGTGGGGCTAAGCTTGTGGACGGCACTGTGACTCCGGCCAGGCGGTTCTGGGAGGGCAGTGTGGACAGTGGAGCATCGCAGCAGCCGTGGCAGCTCCAGCCAGACCCCAGGCCTTGCAGGAATCCTTGCGCTCACCCATCGCTGCCCAATTTGACAAGGAAGCCTGAGCCTAAGGACTAGGTCCTGTAAATGTCAGAAGGATGTTTCTCCCAACCCAGCAGAAGAATGGTACAATCCGAGTGTTATGGGACTGGCATTCCCACAGTTCTTGGCTGGGCCTGAGGACCTACCTATCAGAGCGTTTAGACTGAGGAGGTTACAAGTCACACGGCAGCAAACCGCACATGAGGAGGATGCCGAGTTCGAGTGATGTGATGTTTCCTCCTTGGCGAGGGCTTGCTCATGAGAGGGATTCTCATCTTGGAGGGTATCTGACCCACCACCACAGAATCCATAGCCTTGCCAGCACCCTCGCTTGTCAAAACTGCCAGTCCTAATCTAGGAGCTTTAGGCATTCATGATCCCACTAACGTTATCAAACTTGTGTTTATTGAAAGACCTAGGGAACCCCCAAGAGTCGATGTGATTTAATAGCAAAAAAAAATATTTAAGAAAGTCCTAGATCAGTACCGTCAATGGAAAACATGTTAAATGGTTATTAGGTCTTGATTTCAGACCATGTAGGAGTCTGCCAAATCTGCTGCCTTCAGAAATCAAAGATCAATCAGAAAGTAAAATAAAATAAAACCAGGACCCATTTTACACCAGAGTTCCATCGGGGACTTAACTCATCACCCAGTGTCTTTTCATATAGAATCCTCATCACAGGATTAAAGTTGGGAGTCCAGGCTGAAAAGTATTACAGGCTGCCGAGGTCCACTTACTGGCATTTCCTATCAATTGAAGAATTTTTCTCTGCTAACATATCATTGAAAATTGAAAGAACACAAGCAGAGCCAGTACAGTCAATAGTGGGTGTAGAGCGTGGGCTCTGGAGGCAGCCTGGCTCACATGTCAGCTGTCAGTGCGCAGCTCAGGGACCCTGTCACTCCCTCTCTGCCCCTCAGTTTCCTCTTCTGCACAGAAAGGATGATCACAGTACGTTTCTCACAGAGCTGCTGTGAGGCTTAAATGAGGCAATGTATGCAAAGGGCTTCGGCCAGTGCCTGGCAGGTAATAAGCTGTGGACCTCTTTCTTGCTGTTATTGTTGTTGTTGTTGTTGTTGGCAGAAGATTCTCAATAAGAGCCTGGAGAAATGCCTTCTGTTGCTCAGAAGATTCATTAATTAATCTGTAGCTACGTGTATTGTACATAATTACCTAAAAATCAGGGAACCGGGGAGAAAGCTCTGGGACAGATGCAGTGGGTTTGGCGCGGAGCAGCTCCACTTCGGTCCAGCCAGGCCCCGTCCCGTCCACTGGCCATGAGGTGCACGTACTTCCTCACAAAGGGCCTGGAGGGGGATCTGTGGACAATCTGGTTGTGAAGAGTTGACTCTACCGGAGGCGAATTTAGTACATTTTTCCCCTTATCGAAAACTTTAAAGAATATTTGAAGGTCGAGGTTTAGGAAGAACGCGGATAATTGGGATACTAACGCAAATCTCAGTTTAATTATTCGTTTCTGGTGTGCCTCACCACTGACCACCTTTATTTAATGTGGAAACTGAACTTTGGGGCTAATGTCTTCACATGCTTAGCATCCTCTGCTGGAGACAGACAGTCTTGAAATTGTCAAAAGGTCGGCAAGAGGATATAGGACAAAGAGCCCGGTTTTCAGGAGAGTCGAGTGCCAGAGCGGGAACAGGCACACAGCTGGGTTTTGTGTCTGTCTGTGGAAGAGCCCCAGCTGCTTGGCTCTGTGTGAAGCGCTTCACACAGATCAACCCGCTGCGCCCGCGTGACAACCCTGTGAGGCAGGCTCCGTTACTAGCAGGCTTTCACAAGGAGGGAGCCAGAGGGCACACGCTTAATGCACGGTTGCACTGCTGGTTTGTGGTGGAGCTGGGATGGGAAGCTGTCTGTGTGGTGCCAGATTCAGTGTTCTTAACCTCAGGAGACCCTAAGAAATGATAACACGGCTCTGGATTAGCTACTCACACTATGGGCCAAACAGCCTGGCCACTGCCCACAATGTCATTAGTTTCTGCCTAAAGTATTTACGTGGACACATAACACTCTCTCAGTTCTCCTTTCTGGGGCCAGGACTGATTTTCAGTCATCCTTTCCAGGTTGTCTGTCTAAATATAAGAAAACAGAGCTATTACAGTTTAACCTTTCTTTGTCTTTATTGCCTCATTTTCCATCCCAATCATCCATTCGGGAAAAAAAGAATCTCTCTTAATTAAATTTCTTTAAGGTGAAAAAGATTTAGAGTGAAGTAGAGGAAAAATTATTAGGGGTTCAATGTCACGTCACTGAACTTTGGAGAAATTTCTGGGATCCATAACTTGTAGCTATAATCCTGGGCCACACGTCCGTCAGCAGCCGCCCGAGCCGGCACCGTGCTCAGGCTGAGCTCTCTGGGTCTGACCGGGACCCGTGTGCCGGTGGGACAGTGCCCAGCAGACGGTGCGGCCCTCAGCTCTGTGCTTGGGAAGTAGACCTCCGCAGGCGGCACTGGGGTTTTTCTGAAACTTCAGACCCCTGGAAAGTGGACAGCATGTGCGCTGCAAGCTGTGGCTGGGTGCTCACAGCTGGAGGGGTGGCCAATGTGAATACACCCATCAGAACTGCAAGCAGGATCGAAACCACAAAAGATGGCTCAGGCTTCTTCTCTTACGTAGGCCTCCTTCGATTAGAAATATAAATCTTTGCCCCTTGTCAAGTAATTCTGAAGAAAAAGTCCTACTAAAATAGGTATATAAGTAGAGAAATGCTTTGTAGAACCATTTCGTATTTTGACAGTCACAAGCCCATTCTTGTCGGACATTTATTGAGCTCTAACAATGTGATACGTGCCACACAAAACATCAGACGCGGCACCTGCCCGGGGGGCTCACAATCTAATCTAAGGACGTGACGGCTTTGTCATGCTGCCATGAGTTTGCTGTTTTGAAAGTGAGGTATTAACTGCGCTGGCTGGCGCAGGAAAGCCCACGGAATCACGGACTTTTGATGCAGGTTTCCCTGGGTAAGCAGGCAGGATCGCTCATATTACTTATTCTCTCAAAGTACGGGTGGCATTTCCCTAAATTTGGTGATTTTTGTGATGTGTACAAGTGTCCATAAAGATAGAGACACCAAACTTACATTTCTGAAAACCAGGGTTCAAATCTGGCCTCTAGTCCGGAAGAAAAAGAATGGTTATATTGTTCAGAAAAACACCGTTATTCAAAACAGGCCCTGGGGAAACAGTGATGGGGCTCCCGTTCCTGTTCCTAGACTGCCCCAGGAGCAGCCCCTCAGGGCAGCCTCTCAAACGCCCTTTCCTCTCAGGGCCTTTAGTCTTCACAGCCCAGAGAGGACAAGCTTAGAGTGGGCTGCCTGCGTCCAGGCGTCCGCGGGGGAGGTGTGTCTGAGGGCAGAGCGCTCACAGGGCCTGAGGATCACAGTGCAGAGGCAGCCGGACGGTCACCTGCTGCTCCTGGCGACACGCCCCAGTGTTTAATGTCTGTCTCCAGAGAGCAGCACCGCTGTACTGGAGGCACCCAGAGTGGATCAGTAATTTCTCCAAACGTGGCACACGCAGGCACACGCTGCTCAGAAAGGCGCCCTTCTCCCGTCAGGTGAAGTCTAGTGCTGAGAACACTTTTACCCGTTAGCCCCTTAGCAGAATAAACTGATTTCATGTGGATGAAATCTAACTCGTATGTATTGAAAGCAAATTATTTACAGTTTCTCATTCTTGTTCCTTCTGCGCCTTCTTTAGACTGTACTCTCTTTGTCTCTTCACTTTGATCCTGATGAACTAATAATTCACCACTTCCACCTTTAGACTCCCAGTCCTTCATTCGTGTATATCTTGAGCTTCTGTAAGATATGAAAATGCAGACTCCAGGGTTGCATTTTGTAATGACAGAAGGATCCCAAGGAAATCTCACTGAAGCCTTTTCCAATAGTTTTCCCCTGTGTTTATGAGAAGCATCAAAAGAGACCAACTGGCACATTCTAAATGCATGTTCTGAACAAGGACACGTTTATAAGTATAAATGGGAAGCGCCTGCTTTTCCGTTTTGTAAACTCAGATTATGCTGACAAGCTGTACTCTAAATAAATTATAATTTTACTTGAAAAGGTTGCCCGCATGTACATTTGACATTTTAGAAAGAGCAACCACCCCCACCCAAGTTGGTAACAACCTTATCTTACAAAACAACCCTTAGTATTTTTTAAGTTGCATAAAAAAAATACATGAATAAATAAACAAAAAGTACGTAATGAAGGGGTTCAAGCTCCAGCTCCAAGGAGTTTTAAGCGAAAGACCGATAAATGAAGTTGAGGTCCTCAGCGCTTTTCTTTAAATAGTATGCTAAAAATACTTTAGCTTTCTAAATTCTGTACTTTCTTCACTTTTACTGGAACACATTTTGGGAGCTCCAACTGAGTCCCTATATAGGATTTCCAGAATGCGCATCAGAAAAAAACAGATTTTATTCAGGTTTTTCTGTTCAATTGAGTCACTAATGTTTGGTTATGGGGCACTGGATGGGTTAGAAAACAGCTGGCACGATACAGCCACACTCAACAAGGTATACTTTGAACAGCTGTGTGTCTTAGACTGGCCCTAACTTCAGTGAAATGCTGAAAACTTGCATTGTTTGAAAGTACTGATTTTGAGGGCACAGGAATGTGATCTGAATGAATCATTTAGAACTCATCGTTCATCCAAATGAACAGAGAATTCACGCTTACCCCCCTTTTTCAATGCAACAGGCTCAGTTTTCTCACATCGGTGCCTCTCTTCATGCTAGAACTGCTTATGTCTACAGAGTCCCCGAAGAAGCGAAAATCCTTTTTTTAGCATTAAACATAGCATATGGAGTTCTTCCTCAGCTCTTGGCCTATCGCTGTATCTACAAACCAGAGTTCTTCATAAAAACAAAGGCAGATGAAAAAGTTGAATAAAAACATTATTTCATGTTCCTTTCTCTCGAGATTACTGACTTTTGTTATCCTGGTACTGATATTTTGTCCCACTTCACTCCCTTCCTGTACAGGAACACCTAAGAATATATAAATTCTTGCTCTGCACTGTATGTGTGAGCTCTCATATGGTATTGTGTGGGTAAATTTTCTTTATTTGAAGGAAAATTTGAAGTTGTTGAGAAACAATTTGTTTAAAGAAATATATTCAAAATTAAATGTAAATAAACTTGACCATCTATCTCAATATTCTCTTTGTACATATTAAATATAAGTGTGAAAAATCATAGTTTAGCTCCTATGACAGTGAGCATGAAAATGAAACTATTCAAAAGTGAATATGGTTTATGCATATTAAAAAATTCAAAATAGCAATTACAGATTAGAGAAATATTTTTTGCATATAAGATGTATATGCTTCATTATCAACCTCACTATAAAGAGCAAATCATCAGTATATTTTAAAATGTTGTTTGAAAAATGTTTTCCCAAGGAAAGTATATTATTTACTGCTGTTTTAAAAATTGCTCTTACTAAAATTTTTTTGTGTCTAAATAGATAAGGAGGGATCGATAGCTTTATTACCTTTAATGAATACTTGTTTTATTGGTGACTGGAAATATTTCTATTGTATTTCTGTGTACATTTTTAATAAAATTATTTTTGGCCTTTTATGAAGATAAATCTGATTAAATTTAAAACATTATATATGTTTTTTTTTCCCAGAAAAAGTTTTGTAGTCATTAGGCTTTTTATTTTAAAAATCTGTCAGTTACATGTTCCAATTCAAAATGTCATCTACGTTCTCCTTATGTTTTAGTGTAAACAATGAAGAGGCCCTTTGATGAATTAATTAAATTTCATTAATTTTAAATTAAACCAAAATACTTACAATTAAAAGTACCTTTCAAGGAAAAAGAACTGGATTGGCACCTCTACTATCTTTTAATGACCTTTTCATAGTTGGAATTAGGAGTGAGTATAATTGAGAAAATCAGTATTCGTTAGATGAGAGAAGCACACCCACGATCCAGCTGGCTCTCAGCGCCCTGGTCAGTGGACCTGTGGTCTCAGACCCTCAGCGGCCAGCACCCCATCACCATCATCGCCAATGGCCCTGGCTTTTAGAGCTGCTCACATTTTCTTTCATATTATTTATTAGCTCTTCACTGAAATAAGAAAACCAAAAGAAAACGAGATCCAAATCAATGCATAGATAATGTCAACTGTGTGAATTCAGGCTCCGCTGAGGCTGGTAAATATTATCTCAGAGGAGCAAGTGATCAGGTGCCACTCCTCTCCCTCCCTCCAGAAACCTAAAACCCAGAGAATGTTTCAAAAGAAGAAAAAAAAGAAAACCCTCACCTGCACTTGATTCTATTGTCAACTTGCTGTTAACAATTTTTGCTTTAATATATGAATTACATTAATACCTCACATTACATATATGAAGCCAAATTACACTAACTTAGTTTACAACCTCAAATCTTACTCCCAGTACACATTCCAATAAATTTATTCTGTAAAAACAATACATTTTTTTGTTTTTGATTTTTTTTTTTACAGTAAACTTTTCAACTACAAACCTCGAATACGCGAAAGATGGTCCAAGGACAAGCATAACAGGATTGATAAAACCCAAACTGACTAAATGTGTCCTCACAATATAAGCTGGCATAAAAATAAATAAAATTCTCTATTATCACAATAGCAACAATAATGTACACATAATCATGGGTTTGTGGATGAATGTTAACTATTCTAGTTCTAGTTCCAAAAGAAAACAAGTTCATTGGAAAAGTCGATGTTTAAAAGTTGATGCTTTGTCTGGTTCCCACAGGGCCACTGCTGCCTCTGGCTTTAAAACGTAACGTACCCACCTTGAGGGATTAGCTCAAATTGTACCGGCATTGGGAGAAAATAAATCATTGCTTTATTTTGGAGTAACACAAAAGACTCACCAACTTCACATATAGAAACTGAGTTTGTGTACATGACAACATGAGTCTTGAGAAGTAGAAGCCGTCAACTAGCTATTTCTAATACGGAATAGGTACTTTACAGTATGATTCAACTTTACACATGGCCTCAAAGCTGAAGGGCAATTTTAATTTCACCTTCAATATGCCAACGTCATGTCTCTAGGAATTGGTTCTTGGGTTCTGTCACAGAGAGAAAATCCCTTAAGCATTATGTTGAGTGGTCATCTGAAAAAAATGCTAATTCCTATTGAACTGAGTGTTTGCTGATGGTGGAGTAAAGGCAGCAGAATGATGAGCATAACTGCCTCGATAAAAGGATCCTAGACAAGTATAAATTTGTGCAAAAATCTTGATAATCCTTAGTGGTTAAGGGCAACTTCATGCAACCAAATAACATGAAATTAAATCAATAACCTTAAAAAAGGCTAAAATGTCTTTTTTTTCCCCAAAACACAACAGAGAGGAATGTGAATAATGTACATACAAACTGGGGTTCTGTCAATGACAACAAGGATTATGTGTTGGTTCATATCAAATCCAAGAATATTGGACAACCAAACGTGTAACCTTCTTGTGGTTTCTCTTAATATGCAGCATTCATATGGCAGTTAGGTCTGTAAAAAAGAAAGAAAACAAGCCTTTAGATGATTTAGGATATTAACAATAAGAGTTCTCCACACCTATACAGTGTAACAACTGGATTTCCTGAGGTTTTAGTCTGCACTGCGGCAACGACACTCAGCAAGGAAGTCTGTGAGGCTTCGCTCTATACCCTTCAGTGCAAGAAGCTCAAGGAACTTCTAGGGCATTTTTCCATTAAAAAAAGGGGAAAATCTCAGTAAACTCTGTCTACTGTCTGGCAGGACACAGAGTCCATTCTGTGCCCTCTGTAGGACTCTGGGACCATGTGTATTGCTGGGATGTGTAAAGTCAATGGAGAAACAGATAATCCATCTTTGTGAGGACTGTGGTGTCAGGAAAACAGGTAAGCTGCTTAAAATTTAAAACGCACTTGGAGCAGTATTATTCTGTATAATCTGTATAATATTTACAACTTAATTACTTGTGACAAATGGCTTAAAGAAACATGAGTTAAAATCAAGATGTATAAACAGAAAGGAAGCCTAGATTTCTCTTAAAATTTAGGTAGCATCCATGTGACAAAGAATGAATATTTCCATTTCCTAAAAGGATCATGTTTCCATTTGGGTCCCACTTTAAACCGTGTCAGGTTACATTTTCCCACAGGGATGCTATTTTTGTTTTCTTTATCATTAACCCAAATACATGGGATGAATGAAAGAGGGAACTCAGGCCCCAGATATTTCTTCTACAGACAGCCTTTTCCTTCACTGAGTGAATGAAGCTGTTTGTCAGCGCACACGCACTCACTTGTGGTCATGATGTTCTCATTACACAGCCAAAAGCCATTCTGCACCTTACACAATACCATACGTAAGTAATTCCAGGACCTTCGAATAGGAAAGGTTACTAAACCTACCATCCCCTCGAGATGGCAAAAATACATTTCTTAGTCTTCTCTGTTCCTACCAAAATGACAAAGCCAATCTTAAAAAAAAAAGCACATTTAAAATCTGTGAGTTTGCAAAATGCAGTGCCTCTACTGGTGATTGTTAATTATTTATTGACAAATAAAAATACTAGATATGAGAGTATACTGACAGACTTTGGAGGATTTTCCTCCCTTGTGAAGGAGAAAGACATCCATTAAAACAATGAAAAACTTAATCAACCAAAGAAACTTCTTTAATAAGGTCTTTTTATTAACATTAATGTGAAAGGCAATAAATTTGATGTTTACATTGGCAGAAAAGTCATTGACAGATTAGAACTACTCAATCCACATTGAAGAATATTTCTGGAACAGATGGTGCCGCGGCAGCCTCAGAATATTATTAATGCCCCAACAAGGTGAAGGCAGTACTGGAATGTCACCACAACTTTAAGGACATGCTTTTTCTTTGTTGGTCTTTAAACAAGGTGCTGTCAAATGGGTGCTTATAAAAGCAAATTATCAATCTAAAATTTTTCTATTTTTACTTTTCATACCATAATCACGCTAGTCATGCATTGCTTAACGACGGGGACACTGCTGAGAAATGCCTCGTTAGGCAATTTCACCATTGTGCCAACATCAGAGTGTACTCTCACAAACTCTGGTGGTATAGCCCACTACACACCTGTGCTAGATGGTTCTGTTTGGGATCACTGTCATATGTGCAGTCCGTCATTGCCTGAAATGTTATGCGGCGCATGACTGTACCTGCATCTGTGCATCAAAAAATATGTGGGGCTGGCCTGGTGGCGCAGGGGTTATGTTTGCACGTTCTGCTTTGGCAGCCCGGAGTTCATCAGTTTGGATCCCAGGTGCGGACCTATGCACCACCTATCAAGCCATGCTGTGGCGAGCATCCCACATATAAAGTAGAGGAAGATGGGCACGGATGTTGGCTCAGGGCCAGTCTTCCTCAGCAAAAAGAGTGCGATTGGTGGCAGATGTTAGCTCAGGGCTAAACTTCCTCACACACACACACACACAGAAAATCTTGATAATTCGCAAGTATTCTGAGTGATTGTAGACCGGAAGTCCCCTCCAAGTTAACCGCCAGAAGCAGTCCCTATGCAGTGGCTGCATAAGTTATAAGGAAGCAGAAGTTACGAGGCAGCGGAAGCCACAGGGTCCTTTGAGGGAGCACCATTTTTACTTGAAAAAATGATGACAGATAAACTATGGTTATTCAGACTTGGGTATCTGCCACTTTGTTAAAAACAAATGAAATGAGTCTATTACTTCAAGGAAAACAACTGGCAGTATTTGTTATCAATGATAAAATTTGAGCTTTTAAGTGAAAATAAGAATTCTGGAAAACTTAAATCCTCCATGATTGACAGCTTCCCAATACTTAAAAGATTTCTCTGACAAAACAGGCAGTGATATGAAAAAATGTGATTAAAAATATTTTAATGTCATACTTGAGAAACCTGAATAACTCAGGGAACCAGTATTTTCCAAATGGGTAAAAGCTATTCAAAGTGCCAGACAGTCCAATGGATTGTAACCTAACAATACAAAAAAGTTGATTCCACATTGCAACTAAACTTTAAGAAACTGCCACTTACAGAACTGGTGTAGTATCAAGGAGAAGTATCCACAATGATCTGAAAGGACTATTATAATACTCGTATCTCCATTTTCCAACTACATATCTATGTGAGGCCAGATTTTCTTCATATACTTCAACCAAAATAGCATCTCACAACAGACTGAATATAGAAGAAGATATGAGAATCCTCATGTATTCTATTAAACCAGACATTAAAGAGATTACAAAAATATAAAACAATGTCATTTTTCTAAAAAAAGGTTTTTTGGGAAAATGTAGTTATTTTTCATAAAAATGTATTATTTATATTAAGTAATGGGTTTATTATTATTTTAAAATGTATTAATAAGTATCTTAAAATTTGTTTTTATTTCTAATTAAGTAACTATCAATAGCTATAAAAAAAGCTCTTTGGGGTCCGCAATAACTTTTAGGAGTATTAAAGGGGTCCTGAGACCAAAAAGCTTGATGGCTTAGAATAAATGAGAGTAAATGGTGAGAAACAGGCTGGAAAGATAAATTAGGGTCAGAGGCCATTATATGTGAAATAAGGAATTTGGAACTGATCTCGAGGGTAAGTGGGAGACAGGAGGAGGCAGCACTGTCCTGTAGAAACGGTCAGAAGAATAGTGGCATGGACACTGGCTACCGGCTAGAGTGCACAGTGTGGCTGCCCCCCCCCAGCAATTATGGGATAGCCTTGTGATTTGGGGACGTGACTCCAGCTCCAGGGATGGGTAGAAGCTGACTGGTCCGACCCACTTCTAACCCCCTCCCCGCCTTATCAGTGGTTGGTTGGGGGATGGGCAGCTTCCTGACATGCTCTCCAATGATCCCACCTCCTGGCATTCACACCCTCGTTTAATCCCCAACTTTGAGTGTGGGCTGGACCTTTCGACTTGCTTCCAATTAAGAGAATGAGGCAGAAGTGATGGGATGTCACTTCTGAGGTCAGATTACAAAAGACTGACTTCTGTCTTGCTAGCACTCTCTTGCTGATGAAGCCAGCTGTCACGTTGGAGCTGCCTTATGGGGAGACTCACGTGGCAAGGAACCAAGGGAGGCCTCTGGCCAACAGTTAGGGAGGAAATGAGGCCCTCAGTCCAACAACTGTGAGGAACTGAATCCTGCCAGCAACTACTTGAGTGAGCTTGGAAGAGGACCAACCCCCAGTTGAGCCTCAAAATGATTTACGCCCCTCCTAACACCTTAATTGCAGCTTTGGGGGCCCAGAGACAGAGGACTCAAGAAATTATACCTGTCTGGATTCCTGATCCACAGAAAATGCTAGATAATACATGCTGTTTCAAACCACTAAGCTTTGGGGTAATTTGTTACATAGAAATAGATAACACAGCAGGCCCACACCAAACAGTACACTGTGCCCTGGCCACAAAGATTAGTAACCTCTACTTTATACCCATGTGAACAGAGGGGAGCTCCAAGTGTTTTGGAGCCTGCCCCTTTCTGCCTCATGCTTCCACTGGCAGGAGTAAGGATGTAGTCAGAGGGCCTCTGGAAGTAAAGGGGGCCCCAGAACTCTGCGGGTTCTCGTAAGAACCTCTTTTCTCTTTCCCTTACCAATCACTCCTAACTTCAGCATCACTATCTGTCTTGAGATCATCAGGCCGTTTATCCTTCTGCCCTTTATCCTTGCTTACTTCAGCTACCACAAGACAGGCTCAGAGCATCTGTCCCTTCCTGGACTCTTGTCCCCAGTCAGCTCTGCACATGTTCGTTTACAGCCTCATCTTTTAGACACTCCCATCCTCCATCCCCCTTCTCAATTCCTCAGTCTCTTCCATTGGGCCCCTTGGAAATTATAGCAAATCTCCTATATTCCCAACTTGCATTTCCAAGATATTCTACTCACCAGCTTGTTCCAACTGAAACCTGGTTCCCCTGAGGATAGGGCTGCAGCTTCTCCTGCAGCCCTCTCAAATGGTAGCTCCTTTCTCTGCCACAGCTCTTGTACTACTGGCCCTGGAGGTGGGGAAGATGTCCTTGATCTTTACTATTATTTCTAAGCTGTTTTTCCTGTCCTCCGTGCCCCCCCCCCCAAAAAAAAAACCCCTCCTAGCTTTTGACTCTCAAACCTGTAAACCATGACCCTCCTCGCCACAGTCGCCTGCAGACTCCCTGAGTCGCTCCCCTTACTCCTTGAAGGTTTCAACTCTGGCCCAGTGTCATTCAATCTCATAACTTCTGGGATGTAGATTGTCTTTCCAACACTCCGGCCTCTCAGTTCCTTGACTTCCTCTCCTTCAAAGGTCTCGTCTTCCACCCTACCTCAGTCACTCATTCCCATGGTTATTTCTTAGACAGATGACTCTCAACCACTGGGAGTATATGCAAATACTGTTCCAAGTCACTATTTTGGGGGGCAAGATAATGGGAGCATTGTAGGTTGTCATAAGAACTTGAAGATTCTATGGCATTTAATGAGCAGGGGCCAAAGGTACTCAATGTCCTGTGGTGTGGACAGTGCTTATACAGTGAAGATCTGTCCCATTCAAAAAGCCAGTAGCACCTGCATTGTCAGCAGCAACTACTGCAACCCTCCTGTAACCCGACTTCACACTGCCCTCTTCTGTCCCCACTCATCTTTCCAGTTCACTCCTTTCATCTGGTCCTCCGACAATTCTTTGATACTCACAATCTGTTGATCCTGTCCCTTCCTCAAGTACTTATTCCCTCCAAACAGATTTTGGATTCCACGGTCCATTGTTATAATTGCTCCCTTCCTTGCACACACCCCCAACTCCCTTGCTTTTAACCTCTTTTACTCTCTGGGCAAACCCCACTTCTAGTTAAATTCAATCCTCACCTCTTTGTGGCTGCAGAATCAAATATGCATAGAGAGAAACACACAACCATCCTACTGTTCTTACTTTAAATTCGTGACCACTAACCTCCAGTGGGCCCTCACCACTGCCTGGCATTCAACCTCATTTCCCAAGTCCGTTCACTCTTCTATTCTTTTAAGTGACTGTTTTATCCCTTTTCCTCTCTCGAAACTTCCAACACTTCTTCCTGTTCTCACTCTCCAATGTTGACTTTGCTTCCTAAGAAAACAGAAGCAATGAGATGAGAACTTTTACCAGCTCTCACCCTAAGTGCCCACTTCCCTGTCTCTGGGCCCAAATGCTGCCTTCCCTCCCGCCCCCGTGGATGAACCGAGGGAGCCCCTCCACACGCGCACTAGAGCTCATGTCTCCTACTTTCTGAAGGGCACTGCTTTGGCAATTCTTTCTTACATCATTTTGTGATCATTGCTCATTTGGGCCACTCTTGCCAGCATAAGTGCTATAAATTCTCCCATCAAGAAAAAAGCCCCTCTTGACCTTCTCTCCTGGACCACGACTATTTAGTATCTGAAAATAAGTTTAAGATTAGGCTACTAGCCCTACAAGATATCAGGACTCATTTTAAAGCTACTACGACTAGGCAAATATGGCACTAACCAAAGGAATAGAATAGAGAACCCATCTGAAGGATGACACTGCACATGAGAGAGGAAAGGAAGAACTAGTTAATAAATGGTGCTGGGTCAAATGGTTATGCTACGGGGGAAAAGGCAACGGGATCCTACCTCATACCACATATAAAAATTAATTACACATGGACTTAACACTGAAATGTTAAAAATAAAACTTCACAGTTTTAAAAGGAAATATAGGAGAATAGCTTTCTGATCTTGGGAGAGGAATAGATGTTTTTAAACAGGACAGAAAAATGCTAACCATAAAAAGAAAAGTTTGATACATTTGACTATAATAAAATTAAGAAACTCTGTTCACCAAAAGGTATCATAAAGAAATTGAATAGACAAGCCACAGACTTGCAGAAGATATCTGCAAGTCATGTGATCACTCATGCCAGGAAGAATCCTGAATATGTAAAGGAGTCGTACAAATCAATAAGGAAAAAGTCCAATAGGAAAATGGGCAAAAAAACAAAATCAAACACTGCACAGAAACAGAAACATGGGTGGTCAATAAACATGTGAAAAGAAGCTCAACTTCATTATTAATAAAAGAACTGCAAATTAAGACTATAATTTACACTCACAAAAATTTTCAAGCATGAGAATGCCAAGCTAGTGACAGGAAACTTGTACACTGATGGTGGGAGTGTACACTGGTCCAACTACTTGGGAAAATAATTTGGCATTATCTTGTAAAGTTAAAACCATAAACTCATGACTCAGCATGTGACAGATCTAACAAAACTCCTGCGTATGTGCACTAGGAGACAACTATGAGACTGTTCGCAGCAACACAGTTCATAATTGCAAAAAGCTGGAAACAACCCAAATGCTCATCAGTAGGAGACTGGATAAATAAATTGTGGTATACTCATAAAACGGAGTATTATACAGCAGGGAAAAATAAACATCATGTAACCACATAAAGGAATCTTGGAAGCACAGTAGTGAATAAATGTCACCATTTTTAAAAAAGCTCAAAAACCAGCAAAATTAAACAATATATTATTTAAGTATATACTCATTTGTTAGGTATGAGCTAAAATTTTGAAAATGAAATAAAACACTAGTGGTCATCTCTGGGTAGGAAGAAGATGGGACAGGGAAGCATGTGTAAATAGATACAAGTTCTGTTCTAGTTTTTGGCTTGAGTGGTAGGATCACTGGTGTTCATCAGAATACTATGTTTATTACTTTATATTTACATCATATATATGTTCTTTTGTATATAACAAATTTATTATTGAAAACAGGTTAAAAATAAAAGGATCTCAGCCTCTTGCTTCACATTCAGGCTCTTACTAGCTGTGTGACCCTGGGCCAATCTTTTCAGCCTCAGTTTCCCCAGCTAGAAAACGGGGATGATACTTGCCCTCCCTCCTGGGATTTGTGTGAGGGTTAAACAAGGTAACGCAGGCACAGCATTTAGCAGAGCGCGTGACACAGAGTAAAAACTCGAGCTGCTACAGCTCTGACCCTGCTGCTGTTGCCACTTCTGGTAACAACTATCTGCTGAGGTGCTTTCAAGATACTCAAGCAGAAATGGTTTCATTAACAGTTAGAGAAATGAATCTACAGTGCAGGAGGTACCGAGCGGGAAGTCGTCAGTAATCTCTAACAGCTGAAGTCATGTGTGTGAATGAGATGGCATGGGGACGCTTTCAGAAAGAAGTGCACCAAGACAGACTGAAGAAAGGAGCTCTGGAAAGAGGCTAAGAGGCAACCGAGAGAAGCAGAAGAGACTGTGATCTGGAGGCTAAGTCAGCAGGAGGAAGTGGCTAGTGGTATTAAATGCTGCAGAGGTAAAATAAAGATTAAAGGAGACACTGGATTTGGCAATGAGAGGATCACTAGGGACCTTTACAAGAGCAGTGTCAAAGAAATGGTCAAAGAAACAAGAATGCAATGGGTTGAGGCATGAGTAGGAGGTGAAGAAATGGAGGGAGACACTGGGAGAAAAGAGAACTGTTAGAGATGAAGTTTAGAGATGTTTACACTTCTTTAAAGAAGTTTAGAGATGAAGAGAAGCGTGGAAAGCACAGACTATATGGAGGAAGGGAGGTATCTTCAAGGTTAAGGGAGATCTGATACTGTCTATAGGCAGAGGGGAAGGAGCCAGTGGAAAAGAAGATAAAGGTATAAGAGAGAAAGGAGACAGCTGACGGGGTGTGACCTTGGAGAAAGCAGAGGAGCCAACATTCTGGACCCTGGAAATTGTAGGGTGCCGCTTCATGCTTCTTAGACTTGAATGCGCCTATGAATGACCTGGCGGTTTAGTTACAATACAGATTCTGACTCAGGAAGTCTGGGGCTGGGCCTGAAATTCTGCATTTCTAACAAGCTCCCAGGTGATGTGGATGCTACTTGTCCACAGACCACGCTCTGAGCAGTAAGGGTGTAGACTATCTCTTCTTCTGTCACAGGAAGTAAAGTGCAGCTAGAAAACAGGCAGCAAAGGAGAGAGACGTTGTGGGAATTTTTGCTACATGCATATTGAAGCTACCTGGGATGAAGGCAACGGTGGAATAAAAAGAAATCAAATGAGTCAGGTACTCAAGCCTTCAGTGACTGCTGGCAGGACTGTGTCCCTGGGATGGCTGCAGGTACAGGTGATGACAGACGAATATTTATTGGAAAGAGGTCAAGAGAAGGAAGGTAGGCAAAGGAGAGTAAAGCTGAGCTGGGTGAGAGAAATAAGGGAACAATTAGAATCGTAACAACTTGGGAGTAATTGTGGATAACTGGATGAAGGAGAGATCTGAGAGGTACACAGTATTGACAAGAACAGACAAGAACTCAGCTGAAATCAGAATTTAACAGAAGAGTAATCATCATCATCATAATAATGTATGTTATGGGTTATTATTTTAAAATGATCTGCCACTGTCCAAGCAGTCTTCATAGAGAAAAGACGCGCGGAAAATGACCGGGGGCAGAACCTGCATTTCCTAAGAACACTTTTACGCAGGCGGACTTGCCTGTGACTTTGAAGTTAACAGGGTTAATAAAAGTTAATAGGATTCAAAGTGGACAAGTTTTCCCCTTGGGTGCTTTAAATATCAGCGTGCACATAGTTTGAAGATTTAAAGTCCTCGTGGGTATATTACATCACACACTGCTAGGAAAGAAGCGGCAGCACAAAATCCCTATTTTGAACATGCCATTCATTTTATAATCAAAGAAATACAACTGTCAAATTTTGAGGTGGCATTTCATAATTTTAGTATTTCACACCTTACTTTAAAGACTCTCTTAGTTGCTGAAGATGGTGTAAAAAAGAATAAACCTGTTCACAGAGTTCCAAATTGATGGCCAGGTGTAACTCCCATTGGCTGTCCTTTCTTCTCAGACTGCAGCATCGAATCACTTATGCAGGAACTGAGAGCAGATACGCACACCAGGCTGAGAATGTTGCTCCATTCACTAAGACAACATTTACTCAGGCCTTAGCCTGACATGGATCCTGATTCTGAAGCAAAATGTCTTCTAAGTTAAGAGAAGATAAGAGAAATTACATGCACATCCTTACCCCTTCACTGGTTTTCTGCAAGTCTGAAGTTGTGTTTCTCGTGTCATTGCCGGCATCTCCACCTTCAGAGCTGCTTTTGTTTTCCTCTTCTTTGCAGTCCTTGTCATCTTCATCTCCTGGAGATTTCCGGGACTGTTTAGAGGATTTCTAAATGTTTACAAAAGTTAAAAATTGTAGTCAAAAGTAGAAATCTAAAGGCACAAGTAAGAAACGCAGAAGCGGCTGACCTACACCCAGCCTTTGTGGCTTGATACAGAATATTCCGATACGACATGCAGTGTGCCAAGGCTGGGTGACCTTGGATAAGTCATTGTATGTCACTGAGCCTCAGTTTAACTAGCTGGAAAGGAAGTAGAGGTGGACTAGATGATCTTTTAAGTTCTTCCAGCAGTGTGCTGTTAAAAGCAGAAAATAAAGATTTGTGTAGCCAGAGCACTGCCAATGAATGAATGTAGCTGAATGGACACCAGCCTAGGAAGGCTACAGAGCAGCAGGCACCCTGAAAGCCATTTGTCCCTCCTCATCATTTTACAGTAGAAACTAAGGTCCAGAGATGCGAGGTGAACTATCGCAGATAATATATGTATGCTTGTGTCAGGACACCTGCCGAAGCTGTTTGGTTAATGGCACATATGGAATGACCTTGACAAAACTTTGATATCACCATGTGATATAAACTAACTTTAATCTCTTAAGTTATGGGTAGTTATTTAAGAACCCAAGGCCAGATGGTGAGCTAGCCCTTTTGCCTTATCATCTTGCATGTGAATTCAAGATAAACTAGAGGAAGATGGAAATACAATTACAGTTCACAGCCAGAGCTGCTCTGCAGAACAGTACTAAAATTATCCAAAGTTGGCCCCACCGTGCACCTTTACAAAAGTAAAATGTAGCATTTCACTAATATTTCTTCTTTGAGGAATTTTAAGAATCTTTAAGCACACGGCAAATAAGAGCTAAGGCAAAACTGACTGAGCCAAGTCACTTTCGGTCTTCCAGAAACAAATCAGCAAGCTGCAGCTTCTTCAGACAACCAACATTTTAAAACACAGCTTCCAAAGAGAAGATATCTGCTAGCCATGTGACAGAATACAGAATTACATGTTTCTATTTTACTTTACTAAAGCTACCAATCAAGCCCCAAACATCAGTTTAAAATGAGGTCATTTCTACCGTTTCCACGAGGGGAAAGCAGGGATTTACATCAACTGTGGAGCGTCTGAAGTAGGATCAAGTGCGACAATAGACAAAGTAAATACTTTCTGTTCTTCCAGTAAATACAGTAATTACTGAAATGTAGTAACTGTTTTATACAGTAATTTTCAAATAATAGTCTTTGACTTAGAGTTCTTATAGACAATAATGCACAATTCCCTAAAATTTATGATGCTTACAAAAGACACTTAAACCCTACGAGTGAGTTTATAAATATTATAATTTGGTACACGTGGACTAGAATGATGGGATTACCAGAGTTTTGCTAAAGAATCAATTCAGTATTCTGCTAAGAAATCTGGCTGCCAAGCTATATTTGGTAACCTAGAAAAACCTCTCACTCTGCATCTTCAGATCATCGCAATTTCTATCATGTTGGGGAAGGACCCTTTATCTGTTTCATCAGTCTGGTCTTGAGTTGGTTGTGCCTAATTGTGGCCATCTTTGTTTGTAACTCAGATTACTAGTGGTTTAGCATCATCACCAATTTAGTTTGTTGATTAGCCCTACTTTATACCGTAAATAATTTTCACGCAAAATATTTTTGACCTATAATTTTTCAGTATCTGTTATGGCTCAGATATGAATCCTCCACACACTTACTGCTGAAAAGATATATACAGAATCTCTCTCAAATCTGCTCATACTATGGCTTTTCATTATGATTACTGAACTTTTTTCACAGAAAAACGGCGTTAGGTGAGATAGAGGTGATGTGCGTCCTTTCCTCGACCTAATTGGGATGCAGTCAGAAAAGTCTGTGAATCACTGGTTTTTAGTGGCAAAGAAGATTATTCAACTTTAAGAAATAGATGTAAAAAGATCACGATATTCAACAAAAAAGGACACATTTGGGAAGCCACAGAGACAATGACGTTACGCTAGGTAAGTGCTTCTCTTTACATGGTTCCCAGATCAGCAGCATTGGCCTCACCTGAAAATGTAACTCTCAGGCCCCACCCCAGCCCTTCTGAAATAGAAATCTGGGGGCTGCGCCTCAGCAATCTGTGTTTTAACAAGCCCTCCAGGTGATTCTGATGCACGTGCAAGTTTGAGAACCACTGTGTTAGCAGGTTACTCCACTGATATGAAAAATCAAAAATCATAGTTCTTAAGTGATCATGCAAGTCGCGATCTTGAAAGACGGCAAAGGAAATGATCCTTTAAAATAGATAAGTCTTAGTAAGTAAGTAAAGTTTGTCTTTACCCCTTCACTGCTTTAGATCGTAAATCCCCTCCAGGTGTGAGCCCATTTCTTCTGGTCTTCACAACAAGCCACATGTCCACACTACTAAATACCTTGGCTATCTTAGGCAGTTAGATAATTTAGGATGGTATAACACATTACAGAGCTCAGCAGAAAATTGTAAATTAAATAAAATCAATTAAATTGGGTGTTTCTGTGAAGTCCAAAATGCTAAAAGAAATTCAGCTTAAAAAATAACTGCAATGGAAGATATAGTCTGATGGGGAAAATTCTCATTATTTTGTTGTTAGTGGCAAACTTTATTCCCATCCAATGCAAATACTGTTTTTCATTAGGTGCACAGGAAGTAATAAGTATTCATACAATTTTATCTGTATGCCAGTGGGTGGATTTTATAGACTGTAAAATAAATTGTTGGTAGCCTGATAAACTCTTTGTACTTGTTTTTAAAGAGTTTCCTAAGTATATCCAGCCACTTAATGCCAGAATCTAGATGGAAGTAATTTATCCAAGTATTCGATTGTGAGACAGACCGATTAGAGTGAAACCAACCTTCGGCCTTCAAAGAGCCATTCATTTTACTTTCAGTTTCTAAAAGGTAAGCAATTTTCACAATCTCACAGTTTTTACAACTGTATTTCTGAATTCCTGTGTGAAAAACCTAGACTCCCAGTTTGAAAATCTAGGATCATGTCACTCTTTTGCTTAAAACCTGTAATAAATTGTTACATCTGGAATAAAGTCCAAACTCGCTAATGTGGCACACAGGTCTCCATCGTTTAGCCTCTGCCTGACGCTTCCTCTTCATCACGACTCTCCAACCACATCTGCGCGCCTCCAATTCGGGACGCGCACTCTCCCTGCCTCGGGCCTCTGCTGCTCTGCCCCACACGGGCGCTCCTCCCACACCTTCCTTTTGGGGCTCAGCACAAGCTTCGCTTTTCAGAAAGGCCTGGTCACTGTCTGAAGTAAGGACCTCACCCTGTCATTCCCTGCTCCTGCTTGTCTCCTTCCTAGTCCTCTCCGTTTCTATTTGTGGTCTGCTGGTTTCCTCTGTGTTGTGCCCTCCTTCCCAACCCGCTGTGTCATAAGTCACACGAGGCAGGGACAGGGTTGGATCTGCTCACCACCGCACACCAGGACAGGAGTCTGACAGAGAACAGTGATCAGAAAACAGAGGAGCTGAACAAATCAAGCGCTAACGCACATTCTTTAAAGCAGAAAGACAAGTGAGTCCATCTTCGTATTTACATCTATGGTACATACACACGATCCTGACTCGTTCTGAGTCTCCTCTATTCCTGAGCTCTTCAGAGCTCATGGGGGAGGTTAGTGTAGGAAGCACACCTGCTCTCATTGCTCAAGAGCAGCCCTCCCCCAACTGAGAAGGTGGTGTTTTCAGGGCCGAATCAGCCCTGAAGAGTCTAAGGTTGTCTGTCTTACTCCCCTCAGCTGAGTTCTTGTCTCTAAAGGCAGAGGCTCCACAGAATTAGGAGATTTCTCTGTGTCCAATGAATGAGTTAAAAATAATCTAAAAACTTGTAATGAATATGCGTATAACATTAATAGCACTGGGGAAAGTTTCTCAGTAACCTTTGAAGTGTATGACTTTTTCCGTTTGGAGCCTGCTTTCTCGTTCTTTCTTTTGCCTTTTCCATCTTCTTCTACTCTATCACCTTCTTCCTCACTGCTTGCATCTGCAGTATTTCCACCTTCTCCCTCAGTTTCTGAAGAGCTCTGTTGCTGAATTGCCTAAGAAATAATAAAATATTAGCTAATTACATTTTTGAAACAATAGCAAAGAACACAGACTGTGAAAAGAATCATTCTATTTTAATTGGAAAGGGTTCAGCTTACTCCTAAGATTTTCAAAATAAAGGATTGTCAACCTCAACTTTCCAGTCACCACTTGACTCGAACCTCCTTGCGTAACAGAATTACATTTAATCCAAAAGGCTACTGGAGCCAAAAAGAATTCTGACTTCAAATGCATGGAGGGTAACAATTAGTACAAAGGACATAGAAGAAAGACCCAAGAAAGAGTTAAAACCAAAGAAATGAGATATAGCAAGGGACAATGAAGTAAACCATTACCTGGTATCCAGTAAATTTTACTCCTGGGTTATTTTCTATTTCCCACAAGCCTTCATTAAATCCTTTCCGTTTGTTTGACTTTCCAAACTTGTCTTTGTATTCCTTATATGGAAAAAGGTCTTTGGGACCTAGAAATGCACTGCAGAGATATATTAGAAATAGAATTGATACCCTGACCTTCAAATGTAAGATGTTTTTAATATCAATATCGACTAAAGTGTCAGAGCAAATTTAGGAAACAAACTGAAAGTCTATATAAACCCTCTGAGTTACGCACATATCACAGGACGTTTTACACATATACTTCAAGGCAGAAAAACGCACTGCTGGCTATATAAGCCAGCAACCCTAGACCCTGCTACCAACTTCTTTTTGTTTTGACATTGATTTCCAGTTACACGAGTAGTTTTAAAGATGTCTACTGTGGCCACTTAAATCATCGTCTTAAACTAAGACTTATCTATGCTAATCTTCTATAGGTAAGGCTTTCGTGAGATTTACAATAAAAAAACACTAGATTACAAAAATGATTTTAACTCTATATACCACATTAGGATATTTATTGACCATTATTTCCATAAATTAAAACATTAGGGGCTGGCCCTGTGGCCGAGTGGTTAAGTCCACGCCTTCCGCTTCGGCGGCCCAGGGTTCGGATCCTGGTTGTGGACATGGCACTGCTCATTAGGCTATGTTGAGGCGGCGTCCCACATGCCACAACTAGAAGGACCCACAACTAAAATATACAACTATGTACTGGGGGGATTTGGGGAGAAAAAACCAGGAAAAAAGATTATATTAGTGTTTAATGAGGCACTAAGCAAGAAAAAAATTAGAAGTGGCAAAGTAGATAGAATCTTATCCAGTTTAAACTTTACCCTAAATTAATCATAACCATGAAAAGAAAATGAGTTAGAATGAATCCTGGGGCTCACTAATAGATCCAACATTCAAACCAGTCTTCAGCAATTATCATCTATGCTGTTAACCTGGGGAATAAGGTGGGGGAGGCCCACATCCTGGCTGACACCCATGAAGCTTACATTTCAAACTAAGATTCATTTACTCATTCATTCAACACATTAGACTGAACATCTATACTGTGTCAGGCACTATTCCAGAGGAGCTGTGGCTGCTCTGCCCTCACGGAACATACATTCTAGTAGTGGGGGTTGGGCTTTGCACAATAAAAAACATAAATACAATACATAATATTGTGTGATAGAAAAAATTAAATAAAGCAGAGAAGGGGGATGGCAAGGACTGGGGGTGGACTTTACAATTTTAGATACACAGATCCAGGAAGGCCTCACTGAAGGGGAGCATCTCAGAATTAGAGGAGGTGAAGGAACGACCCATGCACGTACCTGGGGAAGAGGAGCAAGCACAACGTGCCCTCAAGTGGGAGAACGCCTAGTGTGCTTAAGAAACGAGAGGCCAGTGTGGCCAGAGCGAGCAAGTGAAGGGAGAGCAGTCCAGGATGAGGTCAGGGAGGTGAGAGGGTGGGGCCCAGCTCAGGCAGGGCCTTGGAAGCCACTATAAAGGCTGTGAGTCTGATGGGAAACCATGAAAGGTTTTGAGAAGTGATACTTTGTTTTGATAGACTCCTTTGGCTGCTGTATTGACAACAGACTGAAGCAGAGGGCGTCAGGGTAGAAGCAGAGGTGAGTGAGGCTACTGAAGTCCCGATGGGGCCCTGGACCAGGGTGTAAGCAGTGCAGCTGGTGAGACGTGGCTGGATTCTGAATTCACTCGACAAAGAGCCAAGATGATCTGTTGATGCGCTGGATATGGCATGTGAGAAAAAGGGTGGAGTTACGGATATTTCCAAAGTTTTAGACTCAGAAATCAGAAAAATGGAGTTGATACTGAAATGGAAAGATTTTTGAGAGAAAGAGATTTGAGGGTGAAATGCTCAGCTCTGGATACTAAGTTTGAAATCCTGGTCAGACATACAAGTGAAGATGTCAAGTAGGCAGCTGGAGGGGTGATTCTGGAATTCAGGGGAATGGTCTGAGCTAGAGAAACGTATTTGGAAATTATCAGCAGAGATGATATTGAAAGCCTTGGGATTACAGGTTAATAGTTTACTGCTGATATTTGTAAATTCCATTTTTCTTTCTTTTTTAAACATTGGCCCTGAGCTAACATCCGTTGCCAATCTTTCTTTTTCTTCTCCTTCTCCCCAAAGCCCCCCAGTACATAGGTGTATATTCTGGTTGTAGGTCCTTCTAGTTCCTCTATGAGGAATGCCGCCTCAGCACGACTTGATGAGCGATGCTAGGTCTGCCCCCAGGATCCGAACTGGCAAAACCCTGGGCTGCCGAAGTGGAGTGTGTGAACTTAACCACTCGGCCATGGGGCTGGCCCAGTAAGTTCCATTTCTGACAGGGTCTTAGTACTGATCCTTCACATTGCCAGGCTGATCAAAAACCTCAAGCTGATAAAAACACCTGAGCAAGCTTCCTGACGCCAATCACCTCCCTTGATGGTTCACCTTTAACTGCTCAGTCAGCATTATTCCACCTCACTGAGTCCAGACATAGTTTATTAGGTTACCAGACATTTTAATCAAAAGCATGTCAGTGTCTTGTGCAACAAACTGAACACGAGAAAGATATAGACTTTGGGTATGGCGATTTCACTTTTAGAGAAATTTGTCATGCATTATTAGACTGTGGCTTTTGACCTTCTAGCCTTTGACTCTATGTGGGCTGAGCTGCCTGAGGGTCACCATCAGCTGCTGACGATAACCAGAGCTTGCGTGTACTTGAGTGACGGCACAGGAGGCCGGGCTAACAGTCCAGGTGGCCACGTTAGCTGTTGCCAGAAAGAGGGAGCCTGAACGAGCTATTCTAAAACAAGTTCTTCTTTTTGATAGACAACTTGTTTTCCCCTGGATTATAGATAATTCCACAAATCAAAGCCACTCTCAATTGGTTACGTTTACTGCATATTTTACAAATCTTATTAAAAGGTAGGTCAGAAAATAAAATTGTTCAAAGTTACATGCTATAAGGAAGATGTTTTTTCCTTTTCCTGGCCAAGGCTGCCTCGATAATGGTCCAGATTGCAACCACTGGGGTTAGTAGTTAACCAAGGTTGAGTTACATGGAGAAGGACTTGGCTCCATCCACCCATCTGTCTGGGCATTGCTGATTCAAGGCCATGGTCTGAGGAAATTCCAGTCCTGCTTGGGGGTGCTCCTTTGGCTGACCTGCACTCAGCTTTCTTGCTGAATTACTCACCTTTCACAAACTTTTTCCCCCTTTAATTTATTTCATTTAATTAATTTAAATTCATTCAAGGGCTATGCTTTAAACACCTGCCATGGGCCAGGACCGTGCAGGGTGACACCCGCAGGCTCTCTGCCTTCACCAGGACCGTGCTGGGCGACAC